>NW_025751073.1:0-16587 GCF_021184085.1 Oncorhynchus gorbuscha
ACTCCTCCCCACCCCATCTATCTCCCTTTCTCTTCCTCTACTCACTCCTTCCCACCCCATCTATCTCCCTGTTCCCTTCCTCTACTCACTCCCTCCCTACCCCATCTATCTCCTTTCCTCTACTCACTCCTTCCCACCCCATCTATCTCCTTGTTCTCTTTCTTCCTACCTACTCCTCTCACCCCATTCTATCTCTCTTCCTACTCACCTTCCCACCCCATCTATCTCCTGTTCTCTTTCATCATTCCTTCCTACCCCATCTTCATCTCTTTCTTCCTACCACTCCTTCCACCCCATCTATCTCCTTTCTTCCTCTACTCACTTCTTCCCACCCCATCTATCTTCCTTTCTCTTTTCTTTACTCATTCCTTCCCACCCCATCTATCTCCTGTCTCTTTCTCTACTCACCTTATCTATCTCCCTGTTCTCTTTCTCTGCTCATCATTTGCCCCCGTCTATCTAAAATGTTTTATTTTATCGTTTCATTTTCCCACCCCATCTATCTCCCTATCTGCTTTCTCTCTACTCACTCCTTCCCACCCCATCTATCTCATCTTTCTCTTCCTTTTACTCATTCCTTCCCACCCCATCTATCTCCCTGTTTTCACTCACCCCATCTATCTCCCTGTTCTCTTTCTCTACTCACTCCTTCCCACCCAACCATCTCCTGTTCTTTCTTTACTCACTCCTTCCCACCCCATCTATCTCCCTTCTCTACCTTCTCACTTCACTCTTCCCACCCCCACCATCTCCCCGCTTGTTCTCTTTCTACTCACCTCTATCTATCTCCCTGTTCTCTTTCTACTTCCATCCTTCTCACCCCCATCTATCTCCTTAGTTTTCCTCTACTCACTCCTTCCAACCTATCTATCCCCTTGTTCTTTCTCTACCTGTACTCCTTCCCACCCCATCCCCATCTCCCTTTCTCTTCCTCTACCCTCCTTCCCACCCATCTATCTCCCTGTTTCTCTCTCCTCTACTCATTCCTTCCCACCCCATCTATCTCCCTGTTCTCTTCCTCTACTCTCCCTTCCTCTGCCTATTCCTTCCCACCCCATCTATCTCCTTTCTCTTCCTCTACTCACTCCTTCCCACCCCATCTATCTCCCTTTCTCTTCCCCTCTACTCACACCCTTCCCACCCCCATCTATCTCCCTTTCTCTTCCTCTACTCACTCCCTCCCACTCCATCTATCTCCTTTCTCCTTCCTCCTCTCCTCCTTCCCACCCCATCTATCTCCCTTTCTCTTTCTCTACTCACTCCTTTACACCATATCTGTCTCCTTTCTCTTCCTCTACTCCTCTCCTTCCCACCCCATCTATCTCTTTCTCTTCCCACCCCATCCTCCTTCTTCCTTTACCCATCTCTCACCCATCTCACTTCCTGTTCTCTACCCACCCCATCTATCTCCCTTCCTTCTCCCATCCATCTCCCTTTCTCTTTCTCTACCCCTCCTCCTTTTCACTTTCACTCATTCCCACCCCATCTATCTCCCTGTTCTCTTCCTTCTATCTCCCTGTTCTCTTCCCCACCCCATCTATCTCCCTGTTCTCTTTCTCTCTCACATCTATCTCCCTGTTCTCTTTCTCTTCACTCCCTTCCCACCCCATCTATCTCCCTGTTCTCTTTATCTATTCACTCCTTCCCACCCCATCTATCTCCCTTTTCTCTACCTCTACTCACTTCTTCCCACCCCATCTATCTCCCTTTCTCTTCCTCTACTCCTTCCTTCCCACCCCAGCTATCTCCCTTTCTCTTCCTCTACTCACTCCTTCCCACCCAATCTATCTCCTCTGTTCCTCTTCCTCTACTCACCCCATCATCTCCCTTCTCTTTCTCCATCACTCCTTCCCACCCCCATCTATCTCCCTTTTCTCTGCATATACTACTCCTTCCCACCCCATCTATCTCCCTGTTCTCTTCCTCTACTGACTCCTTCCCACCCCATCTATCTCCTCTGTTCTCTTCCCTCTACTAAAACTCCTTCCACCCCATCTATCTCCTGTTATCTTCCTCTACTCACTCCTTCCCATCTATCCGCCTTTCTCTTCCTCTACTCACTCCTTCCCACCCCATCTATCTCCTATCTCTTCTCTACTCACTCCTTCCCACCCCATCTATCTCCCTTTCTCTTCTCTACTCACTCCTTCCCATCCCATCTGTCTCTGCCTTTCTCTTTCATCTACTCACTCCTTCCCACCCCATCTATCTCCCTGTTCTCTTCCTCTACCTCACTCCTCCCACCCCATCTATCTCCTTTCTCTTCCTCTACTCACTCCTTCCCACCCCATCTATCTCCCTGTTCTCTTCCTCTACTCACTCCTCCCCACCCCATCTATCCCTTTCTCTTCCTCTACTCACTCCTTCCCACCCCATCTATCTCCCCTGCTCTCTTTCTCTACTCACTCCTTCCCACCCCATCTATCTTCCTTTCTCTTCCTTTACTCATTCCTTCCCACCCCATCTATCTCCCTGTTCTCTTTCTCTACCTCACCCCATCTATCTCCCCTGTTCTCTTTCTCTACTCACTCCTTCCCACCCCATCTATCTCCCTGTTCTCTTCCTCTACTCACTCCTTCCCACCCCATCTATCTCCTTTCTCTTTCTCTACTCACTCCTTCCCACCCCATCTATCTCCCTGTTTTTCCTTTACTCATTCCTTCCCACCCCATCTATCTCCCTGTTCTCTTTCACTCCACCCCATCTATCTCCCTCCCTCTACTCACTCCTTCCCACCCCATCTATCTCCCTGTTCTCTTTCTCTACTCACTCCTTCCCACCCCATCTATCTCCTTTCTCTTCCTCTACTCACTTCTTCCCACCCCATCTATCTCCCTGTTCTCTTTCTCCTCCCACCCCATCTATCTCCCTGTTCTCTTTCTCTACTCACTCCTTCTCACCCCATCTATCTCCCTGTTCTCTTCCTCTACTCATTCCTTCCCACCCCATCTATCTCCCCTGTTCCTTCCCCATCACTCATTCCCACCCCACCTATCTCCTTCCTCTTCTCTACTCACACCTTCCCACCCCATCTATCTCCCTATCTCTTTCCTCTACTCACTCCTTCCCACCCCATCTATCTCCTTTCTTCCTCTACTCACTCCTTCCCACCCCATCTATCTCCCTGTTCTCTCTTCTACTCACTCCTCCCCACTCCATCTATCTCCATTCTCTTCCTCTACTCACTCCTTCCCACCCCATCTATCTCCTTTTCTTTCTCTACTCACTCCTTCACCCCCATCTGTCTCCCTTTCTCTTCCTACTCACTTCCTTCCCACCCCATCTATCTCCTGTTCTCTTTCTCTACTCACTCATTCTATCTCCCTGTTCTCTTTCTCACTCACTCCTTCCCACCCCATCTATCTCCCTTTCTCTTCCTCTACTCATCCTTCCCACCCCATCAATCTCCTTCCTCTGCCTATACTCACCCATCTATCTCCCTGTTCTCCTACTCCACCCCATCTATCTCCCTCTTTCTCTACTCACTCCTTCCCACCCCATCCTATCTCCTTTCTCTGCATATACTCACACCTTCCCACCCCATCTATCTCCCTGTTCTCTTCCTCTACTGACTCCTTCCCACCCCATCTATCTCCCTGTTCTCTTCCTCTACTCACTCCTTCCCCATCTATCCCCATCTATCTCCCTGTTCTCTTCTCTCTCTCCTTCCCACCCCTCTATTCCCACTCTACTCACTCCCTTCCCACCCCATCTATCTCCCTTTCTCTTCCTCTACTCACTCCTTCCCACCCCATCTATCTCCCTTTCTCTACTCCTCCCTACTCATCTCCCTCCTTCCCACCCCATCTATCTCCTTTCTCTTCCTCTTCTCACTCCTTCCCATCCCATCTATCTCCCTGTTCTCTTCCTCCTACTCACTCCTTCCCACCCCATCTATCCATCTATCCCCTTTCTCTTCCTCTCACTCCCTTCCCACCCCATCTATCTCCCTGTTCTCTTTCTCTACTCACTCCTTCCCACCCCCATCTATCTCCCTTTCTCTTCCTCTACTCACTCCTCCCCACCCCATCTATCTCCCTGTACTCACTCCTTTCTCTTCCTCTACTGACTCCTTCCCACCCCATCTATCTCTGTTCTCCCTACTTCCTTCCCACCCCATCTATCTCTCTTTCTCTTCACTCCTTCCCACCCCATCTATCTCCCTTTCTCTCCTTTACTCTTCCCACCCCATCTATCTCCCTGTTCTCCTCTATCATCTCCCTTTCTCTTTCTCTACTCCTCCTTCCCACCCCATCTATCTCCTTTCTCTTCCTCTACTCACTCCTTCCCTGTCTCCCCTCATCTATCTCCCCCCCATCTATCTCCCTGTTCTCTTCCTCTACTCACTCTTCCCACCCCATCTATCTCCCTTTCTCTTCCTCTCTACTCCTTCCCACCCCATCTATCTCCCTGTTCTCTTCCTCTCTCTCCTTCCCACCCCATCTATCTCCCTTTCTCTGCCTCTACTCACACCTTCCCATCTATCTATCTCCTGTTCTCTTTCTCTACTCATTCCTTCCCACCCCATCTATCTCCCTCTTCCTCTTCATTCCCACCCACCTACTCTATACTCCTTCCCACCCCATCTATCTCCCTTTCTCTTCCTCTACTCACTCCTTCCCACCCCATCTATCTCCCCCTTTCTCTTTCCTCACTCCTTCCCACCCCATCTATCTCCTTTCTCTTCCTTTACTCATTCACCCCATCTCTCTCCCATCTATCTCTTTCTCCACTCACTCCTTCCCACCCCATCTATCTCCCTGTTCTCTTTCTCTACTCACTCCTTCCCACCCCATCTATCTCCCTATCTCTTTCTCTACTCACTCCTTCCCACCCCATCTATCTCCCTTTCTCTTCCTTTACTCATTCCTTCCCCACCCCATCTATCTCCCTGTTCTCTTTCTCTACTCACCCCATCTATCTCCCTGTTCTCTTTCTCTACTCACTCCTTCCCACCCCATCCATCTCCTGTTCTCTTTCTCTACTCACTCCTTCCCACCCCATCTATCTCCCTTTCTTACCTCTACTCACTTCTTCCCACCCCATCTATCTCCCTGTTCTCTTTCTCTACTCACCCTATCTATCTCCCTGTTCTCTTTCTCTCACTCCTTCACCCATCTATCTCCCTGTTCTCTTCCTCTACTCACTCCTTCCCATCCTATCTCCCCCTGTTCTCTTTCTCTACTCACTCCTTCCCACCCCATCTATCTCCTTTCTCTTCCTCTACTCATTCCTTACCCCATCTATCTCCCTGTTCTCTTCTCTACTCATTCCTTCCCACCCCATCTATCCTCTTTCTCTTCCTCTACTCACTCATTCCCACCCCACCTATCTCCTTCCTCTGCCTATACTCACACCTTCCCACCCCCATCTATCTCCCTTTCTTCCTCTACTCACTCCTTCCCACCCCATCTATCTCCTTTCTCTTCCTCTACTCACTCCTTCCCCACCCCATCTATCTCCCTGTTCTCTCTCTCTACTCACTCCTCCCCACTCCATCTATCTCCCATTCTCTTCCTCTACTCACTCCTTCCCACCCCATCTATCTCCTTTCTTTCTTACTCACTCCTTCACACCCCATCTGTCTCCCTTTCTCTTCCTCTACTCACTCCTTCCCACCCCATCTATCTTCCTTTCTCTTTCTCTACTCACTCATTCCCACCCCAGCTATCTCCCTTTCTCTTCCTCTACTCACTCCTTCCCACCCCATCTATCTCCCTTTCTCTTTCTCTACTCACTCCTTCCCACCCCATCAATCTCCCTTCCTCTGCCTATACTCACTCCATCTATCTCCCTGTTCTCTTCCTCTACTCACCCCATCTATCTCCCTGTTCTCTTTCTCTACTCACTCATTCCCACCCCATCTATCTCCCTTTCTCTTCCTTTACTCTTTCCTTCCCACCCCATCTATCTCCCTGTTCTCTTTCTCTACTCACCCCCATCTATATCCCTGTTCTCTTTCTCTACTCACTCCTTCCCACCCCATCTATCTCCCTGTTCTCTTTCTCTATTCACTCCTTCCCACCCCATCTATATTCCTTTCTCTACCTCTACTCACTTCTTCCCACCCCATCTATCTCCCTTTCTCTTCCTCTACTCCTTCCTTCCCACCCCAGCTATCTCCCTTTCTCTTCCTCTACTCACTCCTTCCCACCCAATCTATCTCCCTGTTCTCTTCCTCTACTCACCCCATCTATCTCCCTGTTCTCTTTCTCTACTCACTCCTTCCCACCCCATCTATCTCCCTTTCTCTGCATATACTCACTCCTTCCCACCCCATCTATCTCCCTGTTCTCTTCCTCTACTGACTCCTTCCCACCCCATCTATCTCCCTGTTCTCTTCCTCTACTCACTCCTTCCCACCCCATCTATCTCTCTGTTATCTTCCTCTACTCACTCCTTCCCATCTATCCGCCTGTTCTCTTCCTCTACTCACTCCTTCCCACCCCATCTATCTCCCTATCTCTTTCTCTACTCACTCCTTCCCACCCCATCTATCTCCCTTTCTCTTCCTCTACTCACTCCTTCCCATCCCATCTGTCTCCCTTTCTCTTTCTCTACTCACTCCTTCCCACCCCATCTATCTCCCTGTTCTCTTCCTCTACTCACTCCTCCCCACCCCATCTATCTCCCTTTCTCTTCCTCTACTCACTCCTTCCCACCCCATCTATCTCCCTGTTCTCTTCCTCTACTCACTCCTCCCCACCCCATCTATCTCCCTTTCTCTTCCTCTACTCACTCCTTCCCACCCCATCTATCTCCCTGTTCTCTTTCTCTACTCACTCCTTCCCACCCCATCTATCTTCCTTTCTCTTCCTTTACTCATTCCTTCCCACCCCATCTATCTCCCTGTTCTCTTTCTCTACTCACCCCATCTATCTCCCTGTTCTCTTTCTCTACTCACTCCTTCCCACCCCATCTATCTCCCTGTTCTCTTTCTCTACTCACTCCTTCCCACCCCATCTATCTCCCTATCTCTTTTCTACTCACTCCTTCCCACCCCATCTATCTCCCTTTCTCTTCCTTTACTCATTCCTTCCCACCCCATCTATCTCCCTGTTCTCTTTCTCTACTCACCCCATCTATCTCCCTGTTCTCTTTCTCTACTCACTCCTTCCCACCCCATCTATCTCCCTGTTCTCTTTCTCTACTCACTCCTTCCCACCCCATCTATCTCCCTTTCTCTACCTCTACTCACTTCTTCCCACCCCATCTATCTCCCTGTTCTCTTTCTCTACTCACCCTATCTATCTCCCTGTTCTCTTTCTCTACTCACTCCTTCTCACCCCATCTATCTCCCTGTTCTCTTCCTCTACTCATTCCTTCCCACCCCATCTATCTCCCGTTCTCTTCCTCTACTCACTCATTCCCACCCCACCTATCTCCCTTCCTCTGCCTATACTCACACCTTCCCACCCCATCTATCTCCCTTTCTCTTCCTTTACTCACTCCTTCCCACCCCATCTATCTCCCTTTCTCTTCCTCTACTCACTCCTTCCCACCCCATCTATCTCCCTGTTCTCTCTCTCTACTCACTCCTCCCCACTCCATCTATCTCCCATTCTCTTCCTCTACTCACTCCTTCCCACCCCATCTATCTCCCTTTCTCTTTCTCTACTCACTCCTTCACACCCCATCTGTCTCCCTTTCTCTTCCTCTACTCACTCCTTCCCACCCCATCTATCTTCCTTTCTCTTTCTCTACTCACTCATTCCCACCCCAGCTATCTCCCTTTCTCTTCCTCTACTCACTCCTTCCCACCCCATCTATCTCCCTTTCTCTTTCTCTACTCCTCCTTCCCACCCCATCAATCTCCCTTCCTTGCCTATACTCACTCCATCTATCTCCCTGTTCTCTTCCTCTACTCACCCCATCTATCTCCCTGTTCTCTTTCTCTACTCACTCCTTCCCACCCCATCTATCTCCCTTTCTCTGCATATACTCACTCCTTCCCACCCCATCTATCTCCCTGTTCTCTTCCTCTACTGACTCATTCCCACCCCATCTATCTCCCTGTTCTCTTCCTCTACTCACTCCTTCCCATCCCATCTATCTCTCTGTTCTCTTCCTCTACTCACTCCTTCCCATCTATCCACCTGTTCTCTTCCTCTACTCACTCCTTCCCACCCCATCTATCTCCCTATCTCTTTCTCTACTCACTCCTTCCCACCCCATCTATCTCCCTTTCTCTTCCTCTACTCACTCCTTCCCATCCCATCTGTCTCCCTTTCTCTTTCTCTACTCACTCCTTCCCACCCCATCTATCTCCCTGTTCTCTTCCTCTACTCACTCCTCCCCACCCCATCTATCTCCCTCTTTCTCTTCCTCTACTCACTCCTTCCCACCCCATCTATCTCCCTGTTCTCTTCCTCTACTCACTCCTCCCACCCCATCTATCTCCCTTTCCTCTACTCCTTCCCACCCCATCTATCTCCTATTTCTCTTTCTCTATCATATTCCCACCCCATCTATCTCCTTCCTCTACTCACTCATTCCCACCCCACCTATCTCCCTTCCTCTCTTTCACCTTCCCACCCCATCACTCTTTCTCTTCCCCCATCTATCTCCCTTCTCTCTCCCTTTCTCTACTCACTCCTTCCCACCCCATCTATCTCCCTTTCCTCTACTCTACTCCTCCCCACTCCATCTATCCCATTCTCTTCCTCTACTCACTCCTTCCCACCCCATCTATCTCCCTTTCTTCTCACTCCTTCCCACCCCATCTATCTCTATCTCTCCTACTCACCCCCACCCCATCTATCTCCCTTTCTCTTTCTCTCCTTCCCACCCCATCTATCTCCCTTCCCACCCCATCTATCCCTGTTCCTTTCTCCCTCTCCCACCCCCTACTCACTCACTCTCCTTCCCACCCCATCTATCTCCCTTTCTCTCTTCCTCTCTATCTCCCTGTTCTCCCTCATCTATCTCCCTTTCTCTTTCTTCCCACCCCTCTACCCCACCCCTCCTATCTATCTCCCTGTTCTCTTTCTCTACTCACTCCTTCCCACCCCATCTATCTCCCTTTCTCTTCCTCTACTCATTCCTTCCCACCCCATCTATCTCCCTGTTCTCTTCCTCTACTCACTCCTTCCCACCCCATCTATCTCCTTTCTCTTCCTCTACTCACTCATTCCCACCCCACCTATCTCCCTTCCTCTCCTTACCACACCTTCCCCATCATCTATCTCCCTTTCTCTTCCTCTACTCACTCCTTCCCACCCCATCTATCTCCCTTTCTCTTCCTCTACTCACTCCTTCCCACCCCATCTATCTCCCTGTTCTCTCTCTCTACTCACTCCTCCCCACCCCATCTATCTCCCATTCTCTTCCTCTACTACTCCTTCCCACCCCCATCTATCTCCCTTTCTCTTTCTCTACTCACTCCTTCCCACCCCATCTATCTCCCTTTCTCTTCCTCTACTCACTCTTCCCACCCCATCTATCTCCCTTTCTCTTCCTCTACTCACTCCTTCCCACCCCATCTATCTCCCTTTCTCTTTCTCTACTCACTCCTTCCCACCCCATCTATCTCTTTCCTCTTCCTCTACTCACTCCATTCCCACCCCATCTATCTCCCTGTTCTCTTCCATCTATCTCACTCCTTCCCACCCCCATCTATCTCCCTGTTCTCTTTCTCTACTCACTCCTTCCCATCCCATCTATCTCCTGTTCTCTTTCTCTCTCCTTTCTCTTCCTCTACTCACTCCTTCCCACCCCATCTATCTCCCTTTCTCTTTTCCTTCCCACCCCATCTATCTCCTCCTTCCCACCCCCATCTATCTCCTGTTCTCTTCCTCTACTCACTCATTCACTCCCACCCCATCTATCTCCCTGTTCTCTTCCTGTTCTCTACTCTACACTCCTCCCACCCCATCTATCTCCCTGTTCTCTTCCTCTACTCACTCCTTCCCACCCCATCTATCTCCTTTCTCTTCCTCTACTCACTCCTTCCCCCATCCTTATGTTCTCTTCCCACCCCATCTATCTATCTCCCTTCTCTTTCTCTACTCACTCCTTCCCATCTCCCTTTCTCTTCCCATCTACTCCTTCCCATCCCATCTGTCTCCCTTTCTCTTTCTCTACTCACTCCTTCCCACCCCATCTATCTCCCTGTTCTCTTCCTCTACTCACTCTTCCCACCCCATCTATCTCCCTTTCTCTTCCTCTACTCACTCCTTCCCACCCCATCTATCTCTTTCTCTTCCTCTACTCCTCCTCCCCACCCCATCTATCTCCCTTTCTCTTCCTCTACTCACTCCTTCCCACCCCATCTATCTCCCTGTTCTCTTTCTCTACTCACTCCTTCCCACCCCATCTATCTTCCTTTCTCTTCCTGTACTCTCTTCCCACCCCATCTATCTCCCTCTCTTTCTCCCATCCCATCTATCTCCCTGTTCTCTTTCTCCTCACTCCTTCCCACCCCATCTATGTTCTCTTTCTCTACTCACTCCTTCCCACCCCATCTATCTCCCTATCTCTTGTTCTCTTCCTTCCCATCTATCTCCTTTCTTCTACTCATTCCCATCCCTTCCCACCCCATCTATCTCCCTTTCTCTTCCTCTACTCACTCCTTCCCACCCCATCTATCTCACCCTGTTCTCTTTCTCTACTCACTCCTTCCCACCCCATCTATCTCCCTGTTCTCTTTTTACTCACCCCTCTATCTCCCTGTTCCTTCCCACTCCCCATCTATCCCCTGTTCTCTTTCTCTACTCACTCCTTCCCACCCCATCTATCTCCCTTTCTCTTCTCTCTACTCACTCCTTCCCACCCCATCTATCTCCTTTCTCTTCCTCTACTACTCCTTCCCATCCCATCTATCTCCTTTCTCTTCCTCTACTCACCTTCCCACCCCATCTATCTCCCTGTTCTTCTCTTTCTCCTTCCCACCCCATCTATCTCCCTCCTCTTCCCCACCCATCATCTATCACTCTTCCCACCCCATCTATTCCCTTTCTCTTCCTCTACTCACTCCTTCCCCATCCATCTCTTCCTTTTCTTTTCCTCCTCCTTCCCACCCCTATCACTTTCTCTTTCTCTACTCACTCCTTCCCACCCCATCTATCTCCCTTTCTCTTCCTCTACTCACTCCTCCCACCCCATCTATCTCCCTTTCTCTCTCCTCTATCTCCCTGTTCTCTTCCTTCCCACCCCATCTATCTCCCTGTTCTCTTTCCTACTCACTCCTTCCCCCCCATCTATCTCCTTTCTCTTTCTCTACCCCATCTATCTCCTGTTCTCTTCCTCACTCACTCCTTCCCATCTATCTCCCTTTCTCCTCTCTACTCCTTCCTTCCCACCCCATCTATCTCCTTTCTCTTCCTCCTTCCCACCCCATCTATCTCATTCCTTCCCACCCCATCTATCTCTCCCTTTCTCTTTCTCTACTCCTCCTTCCCACCCATCTATCTCCCTATTTCTCTGCCTCTACTCACTCCTTCCCACCCCATCTATCTCCTCTTCTCTACTTCTTCCCACCCCATCTATCCCCGTTCTCTTCCTCTACTCACTTCCCACCCCATCTATCTCCCTTTCTCTTCCTCTACTCACTCCTTCCCACCCCATCTATCCCCTTTCTCTTCCTCTCACTCATTTCCCCACCCATCTATCTCCCTTCTCTTCCTTCCTTCCCACCCCATCTATCTCCCTTTCTCTTCCTCTACTCACTCCTTCCCACCCATCTATCTCCCTTTCTCCCATCTATCTCCCTGTTCTCTTCCTCTACTTCCCACCCCATCTATCTCCATTCCTTCCCACCCCATCTATCTCCCTTTTCTTTCTCTACTCACTCCTTACCCCATCTATCTCCCTTTCCTTCCTCCCATCTATCTATCTTCCCTTTCTCTTCCTCTACTCACTCCTTCCCACCCCATCTACTCACACCTTCCCACCCCATCTATCTCCCCCCTTTCTCTCTCACTCCTTCCCACACCCCATCTATCTCTTTCTTACTCACTCCATCTATCTCCCTGTTCTCTTCTACTCACCCCATCTATCTCCCTTTCTCTTTCTCTCTACCACTCCTTCCCACCCCATCTATCTCCCTTTCTCTTCCTCTATCTCCTTCTCTTCCCTCCTCCTTCCTTCCCACCCCATCTATCTCCCTGTTCTCTTTCTACTCACTCCTTCCCACCCATCTATCTTCTCTTTCTACTTCAATTCCCACCCCATCCTCCCTTTCTCTTCATTACTCATTCCTTCCCACCCCATCTATCTCCTGTTCTCTTTCTCTACTCACCCTTTTATCTCATTCCTTTCTCTCCCACTCCTTCCCACCCCATCTATCCCTCTTTCTCTTTATCTACTAATCCCTTCACCCCATCTATCTCCTTTCTCTTCATCCTACTCACTTCTTCCCACCCCATCTATCTCCCTTTCTCTTTCCTCCTCCTTCTTCCCAGCCCATCTATCTCCCTATCTTCTCTTCCTCTACTCACTCTCCCACCCCATCAATCTCCCTTTCTCTGCCTATACTCACTCCTTCCCCACCCCATCTATCTCCCTGTTCTCTTTCTCTACTCACTCCTTACCCCATCTACTCTCTTCCCACTTCCCACCCCATCTATCTCCCTGTTCCTTTCTCTACTCATTCCTTCCCACCCCATCTACTCCTTCCTTCCCAGCCCATCTATCTCCCTTTCTTCTCTACTCCTCTCCCCACCCCATCTATCTCCCTCTCTTCCTCATTCCTTCCCACCCCATCTATCTCCCTTCCTCTGCCTATACTACTCCTTCCCACCCCATCTATCACCCTTTTCTCTTCCTCTACTCACTACTTCCCACCCCATCTATCTCCCTTTCTCTTCCTCTACTCACCTTCCCACCCCATCTATCTTCCTTTCTTTCTCTACTCACTCCTTCCACCCCATCTATCTCCCTGTCTCTTCCTTTACTCACTCCTTCCCACCCCATCTATCTCCCTGTTCTCTTTCTCTACTCACTCCTTCCCACCCCATCTATCTCTCTGTTCTCTTCCTCTACTCACTCCTTCCCATCCCATCTATCCGCATGTTCTCTTCCTCTACTCACTCCTTCCCACCCCATCTATCTCCCTATCTCTTTCTCTACTCACTCCTTCCCACCCCATCTATCTCCCTTTCTCTACCTCTACTCACTCCTCCCCACCCCATCTATCTCCCTTTCTCTTCCTCTACTCACTCCTTCCCACCCCATCTATCTCCCTTTCTCTTTCTCTACTCACTCCTTCCCACCCCATCTATCTCCCTGTTCTCTTTCTCTACTCACCCCATCTATCTCCCTGTTCTCTTTCTCTACTCACTCCTTCCCACCCCATCTATCTCCCTGTTCTCTTTCTCTACTCACTCCTTCCCACCCCATCTATCTCCCTTTCTCTACCTCTACTCACTTCTTCCCACCCCATCTATCTCCCTTTCTCTTCCTCTACTCCTTCCTTCCCACCCCAGCCTTCTCCCTTTCTCTTCCTCTACTCACTCCTTCCCACCTGATCTATCTCCCTTTCTCTTTCTCTACTCACTCCTTCCCACTCCATCAATCTCCCTTCCTCTGCCTATACTCACTCCTTCCCACCCCATCTATCTCCCTGTTCTCTTCCTCTACTCACTCCTTCCCACCCCATCTATATCCCTGTTCTCTTCCTCTACTCACTCCTTCCCACCCCATCTATCTCCCTGTTCTCTTCCTCTACTCACTCCTTCCCATCCCATCTATCCGCCTGTTCTCTTTCTCTACTCACTATTTCCCACCCATCTATCTCCCTTTCTCTTCCTCTACTCACTCCTTCCTACCCCATCTATCTCCCTGTTCTCTTCCTCTACTCATTCCTTCCCACCCCATCTATCTCCCTTTCTCTTTCTCTACTCATTCCTTCCCACCCCATCTATCACCCTTTCTCTTCCTCTACTCACTACTTCCCACCCCATCTATCTCCCTTTCTCTTCCTCTACTCACTCCTTCCCACCCCATCTATCTCCCTTTCTCTTCCTCTACTCATTCCTTCCCACCCCATCTATCTTCCTTTCTCTTCCTTTACTCATTCCTTCCCACCCCATCTATCTCCCTGTTCTCTTTCTCTACTCACCCCATCTATCTCCCTGTTCTCTTTCTCTACTCACTCCTTCCCACCCCATCTATCTCCCTTTCTCTACCTCTACTCACTTCTTCCCACCCCATCTATCTCTCTTCTCTTCCTCTACTCACTCCTTCCCACCCCATCTATCTCCCTGTTCTCTTTCTCTACTCACTCCTTCCCACCCCATCTATCTCTCTGTTCTCTCTCCTCTACTCACTCCTTCCCATCCCATCTATCCGCCTGTTCTCTTCCTCTACTCACTCCTTCCCACCCCATCTATCTCCCTATTCTCTTTCTCTACTCACTCCTTCCCACCCCATCTATCTCCCTTTCTCTTCCTCTACTCACTCCTTCCCACCCCATCTATCTCCCTGTTCTCTTCTCTCTACTCACTCCTTCCCACCCCATCTATCTCTCTGTTCTCTTCCTCTACTCACTCCTTCCCATCCCATCTATCTCCATGTTCTCTTCCTCTACTCACTCCTTCCCACCCCATCTATCTCCCTTTCTCTTCCTCTACTCACTCCTTCCCACCCCATCTATCTCCCTTTCTCTACCTCTACTCACTCCTTCCCACCCCATCTATCTCCCTTTCTCTTCCTCTACTCACTCCTTCCCACCCCATCTATCTCCCTTTCTCTTTCTCTACTCACTCCTTCCCACCCCATCTATCTCCCTGTTCTCTTTCTCTCACTCACCCCATCTATCTCCCTGTTCTCTTTCTCTACTCACTCCTTCCCACCCCATCTATCTCCCTGTTCTCTTTCTCTACTCACTCCTTCCCACCCCATCTATCTCCCTTTCTCTACCTCTACTCACTTCTTCCCACCCCATCTATCTCCCTTTCTCTTCCTCTACTCCTTCCTTCCCACCCCAGCCTTCTCCCTTCTCTTCCTCACTACCTTCCCACCTGATCTATCTCCCTTTCTCTTTCTCTACTCACTCCTTCCCACTCCATCAATCTCCCTTCCTCTGCCTATACTCACTCCTTCCCACCCCATCTATCTCCCTGTTCTCTTCCTCTACTCACTCCTTCCCACCCCATCTATATCCCCGTTCTCTTCCTCTACTCACTCCTTCCCACCCCATCTATCTCCCTGTTCTCTTCCTCTACTCACTCCTTCCCATCCCATCTATCCGCCTGTTCTCTTTCTCTACTCACTATTTCCCACCCATCTATCTCCCTTTCTCTTCCTCTACTCACTCCTTCCTACCCCATCTATCTCCCTGTTCTCTTCCTCTACTCATTCCTTCCCACCCCATCTATCTCCCTTTCTCTTTCTCTACTCATTCCTTCCCACCCCATCTATCACCCTTTCTCTTCCTCTACTCACTACTTCCCACCCCATCTATCTCCCTTTCTCTTCCTCTACTCACTCCTTCCCACCCCATCTATCTCCCTTTCTCTTCCTCTACTCATTCCTTCCCACCCCATCTATCTCCCTGTTCTCTTCCTCTACTCATTCCTTCCCACCCCATCTATCTCCCTTTCTCTTCCTCTACTCACTCCTTCCCACCCCACCTATCTCCCTTCCTCTGCCTATACTCACACCTTCCCACCCCATCTATCTCCCTTTCTCTTCCTCTACTCACTCCTTCCCACCCCATCTATCTCCCTTTCTCTTCCTCTACTCACTCCTTCCCACCCCATCTATCTCCCTTTCTCTTTCTCTACTCACTCCTTCACACCCCATCTGTCTCCCTTTCTCTTCCTCTACTCACTCCTTCCCACCCCATCTATCTCCCTTTCTCTTCCTCTACTCCTTCCTTCCCACCCCATCTATCTCCCTTTCTCTTTCTCTACTCACTCCTTCCCACTCCATCTATCTTCCTTTCTCTTTCTCTACTCACTCATTCCCACCCCATCTATCTCCCTTTCTCTTCCTTTACTCATTCCTTCCCACCCCATCTATCTCCCTGTTCTCTTTCTCTACTCACCCCATCTATCTCCCTGTTCTCTTTCTCTACTCACTCCTTCCCACCCCATCTATCTCCCTGTTCTCTTTATCTACTAACTCCTTCCCACCCCATCTATCTCCTTTCTCTACCTCTACTCACTTCTTCCCACCCCATCTATCTCCCTTTCTCTTCCTCTACTCCTTCCTTCCCAGCCCAGCTATCTCCCTTTCTCTTCCTCTACTCACTCCTTCCCACCCCATCAATCTCCCTTCCTCTGCCTATACTCACTCCTTCCCCACCCCATCTATCTCCCCTGTTCTCTTCCTCTACTCACTCCTTCCTACCCCATCTATCTCCCTGTTCTCTTCCTCTACTCCTTCCTTCCCACCCCATCTATCTCCCTTTCTCTTTCTCTACTCATTCCTTCCCACCCCATCTATCACCCTTTCTCTTCCTCTACTCACTCCTTCCCACCCCATCTATCTCCCTTTCTCTTTCTCTACTCACTCCTTCCCACCCCATCTATCTCCCTGTTCTCTTCCTCTACTCATTCCTTCCCACCCCATCTATCTCCCTTTCTCTTTCTCTACTCATTCCTTCCCACCCCATCTATCACCCTTTCTCTTCCTCTACTCACT
>NW_025751074.1:0-16585 GCF_021184085.1 Oncorhynchus gorbuscha
CTGTCATGTTTTGTCTTAGATTGTCTTGTCATTTTGCTTTTCCCTCTGTTCGTTTTCCCCCTGCTGGTCTTTTTAGGTTCGTTCCCCTTTTTCTCTCTCTCTTCCTCTCTCTCTTCTCTCTATCGTTCCGTTCCTGCTCCCAGCTGTTCCTATTCCCCTAATCAATCATTTAGTCTTCCCACACCTGTTCCCTATCTTTTTCCCTGATTAGAGTCCCTATTTCTCCCCTTGTTTTCCGTTTCTGCCCTGTCGGATCCTTGTCTATTGTTCACCGTGCTGTGTCTGTGTATCGCCCTGTCGTGTCGTGTTTCCCTCAGATGCTGCGTGGTGAGCAGGTGTCTGAGTCTGCTACGTTCAAGTGCCTTCCCGAGGCAACCTGCAGTTCTTGATCGAGTCTCCAGTCTGTTCTCGTCATTACGAGTGGAATTATGCCTTATGATTGTAGATTTACTTTACTGGATTAAAGACTCTGTTTTCGCCAAGTCGCTTTTGGGTCCTCATTCACCTGCATAACAGAAGGATCCGGCAGAGCTGGATTTGCGACTACAGACGTTCGTAGCTGCTGCCGTCGAGATCAAGAGCCATGCTCGGCAGACGAGCAGGAATTGTCTGCTGCTCGCCATGCCGTGGAGAACTTCTGGCCGCTCGGGTTTCCGACCTCTCTGGACAGTTCAAGTCTTCGTCCCGTGCCACCTGTTACTTCCTGGCCTGCTGACCCCCTCCCGGAACTGGGAGTTAATAACCCACCTTGCTACTCCGGCGGGCACGGCCACGGTGCGGCTCCTTTCTCACCCGGTATGATATTGTGTTCTCTCAACCCAACACATACTCTGCGACTCGGGTTGCGTCATTTCACTTTCCTTACTGGCCGGGCTCGAGGTGGGGCGCTATCTGGGAGGCAAGGGCTGATTGTTCAAACAATTACCAGAACTTTAAGGAGGAGATGATTCGGGTTTTGACCGTTCAGTTTTTGGTAGGGAGGCTTCTAGGGCCCTGGCTTCCCTATGCCAAGGTGATCGATCCATAACGGATTACTCTATAGAGTTTCGCACTCTTGCTGCCTCTAGTGACTGGAACGAGCCGGCGCTGCTCGCTCGTTTTTCTGGAGGACTCACGCAGTGGTCAAAGATGAGATTCTCTCTCGGGAGGTTCCGCCAGTGTGGACTCTTTGATTGCTCTCGCCATCCGCATGGAAACTGACGGGTAGATCTTCGTCACCAAGCTCGTGGAAGGGAGCTCGCGTCAACGGTGTTTCCCTGCTCCGCATCGCAACCATCTCCCTCCTCTGGCTCAGAGACTGAGCCCATGCAGCTGGGAGGTATTCGCATCTCGACTAAGGAGAGGGACGGAGGATCACCAACCGCCTGTGCCTCTATTGCGGATTTGATGGACATTTTGTCAATTCATGTCCAGTAAAGGCCAGAGCTCATCAGTAAGCGGAGGGCTACTGGTGACGCTACTACTCAGGTCTCTTCATCTAGATCCTGTACTACTATGTCGGTCCATCTACGCTGGACCGGTTGAATGCTACATGCAGTGCCTTGATTGACTCTGGGGCTGAGGGGTTTGTTTCATGAATGAAGCATGGGCTCGGAAACATGACATTCCTTTCAGACAGTTAGACAAGCCTACGCCCATGTTTGCCTTAGATGGTAGTCATCTTCCCAGTATCAGATTTGAGACACTACCTTTAACTCTCACAGTATCTGGTAACCACAGTGAGACTATTTATTTTTTGATTTTTCGTTCACCTTTTACACCTGTTGTTTGGGTCATCCTGGCTAGTATGTCATAATCCTTCTATTAATTGGTCTAGTAATTCTATCCTATCCTGGAACGTTTCTTGTCATGTGAAGTGTTTAATGTCTGCCACCGCCCTCCCATTTCTTCTGTCCCCACTTCTCAGGAGGAACACAGCGATTTGACAGGAGTGCCGGAGGAATATCATGATCTGCGCACGGTCTTCAGTCGGTCAGAGCCAACTCCCTTCCTCCTCACCGGTCGTATGATTGTAGTATTGATCTCCTTCCGGGGACCACTCCCCCTCGGGGTAGACTATACTCTCTGTCGGCTCCCAGGAACGTAAGGCTCTCGAGGATTATTTATCTGTGTCTCTTGACGCCGGTACCATAGTGCCTTCTTCCTCTCCGGCCGGGGCGGGGTTCTTTTTGTTAAGAAAAGGACGGTACTCTGCGCCCCTGCGTGGATATCGAGGCTGAATGACATAACGGTTAAGAATCGTTATCCGCTTCCCTTATGTCATCAGCCTTCGGGATTCTGCAGGGAGCCAGGTGCTTTACTAAGTTGGACCTTCGTAGCTTACCATCTCGTGCGCATCAGAGAGGGGACGAGTAAAACGGCGTTTAACACTCCGTTAGGGCATTTTGAGTACCGGGTTCTGCCGTTTGGTCTCGCCAATGCGCCAGCTGTTTTTCAGGCATTAGTTAATGATGTTCTGAGAGACATGCTGAACATCTTTTTGTTTTTGTCTATCTTGGCGATATCTGATTTTCACCGTCACTCGAGATTCATGTTCAGCACGTTCGACGTGTTCTACAGCGCCTTTTAGAGAATTGTCTCTACGTGAAGGCTGAGAAGTGCTCTTTTCATGTCTCCTCCGTTACTTTTCTCGGTTCCGTTATTTCCGCTGAAGGCATTCAGATGGATTCCGCTAAGGTCAAGCTGTCAGTGATTGGCCCGTTCAGGTCACGTGTCGAGTTGCAGGCGCTTTTAGGTTTCGCTAATTTCTATCGGCGTTTCATTCGTAATTTCGGTCAAGTTGCTGCCCCTCTCACAGCTCTTACTTCTGTCAAGACGTGTTTAAGTGGTCGGTTCCGCCCAGGAGCTTTTGATCTTCTAAAAGAACGTTTACGTCCGCTCCTATCCTCGTTACTCCTGACGTCACTAGACAATTCATTGTCGAGGTTGGCCCTTCAGAGGTAGGCGTGGGAGCCATTCTATCCCAGGCTTCCAGTCTGACGATAAGGTTCATCCTTGCGCTTATTTTCTCATCGCCTGTCGCCATCTGAGCGCAACTATGATGTGGGTAACCGTGAACTGCTCGCCATCCGTAGCCCTAGGCGAATGGCGACAGTGGTTGGAGGGCGACCGTTCCTTTTGTCGTTTGGACAGACCATAAGAACCTTGAGTACATCCGTTCTGCCAAACGACTTAATGCCCGTCAAGCTCGTTGGGCGTTGTTTTTCGCTCGTTTCGAGTTTGTGATTTCTTACGTCGGGTAGCAAAAACACCAAGCCTGATGCCTTATCCCGTCTGTTTAGTTCTTCTGTGGCTTCTACTGATCCCGAGGGATTCTTCCTTATGGGCGTGTTGTCGGGTTGACAGTCTGGGGAATTGAAAGACAGGTTAAGCAAGCACTCACGCACACTGCGTCGCCGCGCGCTTGTCCTAGTAACCTCCTTTTTCGTTCCTGTTTCCACTCGTCTGGCTGTTCTTCAGTGGGCTCACTCTGCCAAGTTAGCTGGTCATCCCGGTGTTCGAGGCACTCTTGCGTCTATTCGCCAGCGCTTTTGGTGGCCGACTCAGGAGCGTGACACGCGCCGTTTCGTGGCTGCTTGTTCGGACTGCGCGCAGACTAAGTCAGGTAACTCTCCTCCCCTGCCGGTCGTCTCAGACCGCTCCCCCTTCTCGACCATGGTCTCACATCGCCTAGACTTCATTACCGGTCTGCCTTTGTCTGCGGGGGAAGATTGTGATTCTTACGGTTGTCGATAGGTTCTCTAAGGCGGCACATTTCATTCCCTCGCTAAACTTCCTTCCGCTAAGGAGACGGCACAAATCATCATCGAGAATGTGTTCAGAATTCATGGCCTCCGTTAGAACGCCGTTTCAGACAGAGGCCCGCAATTCACGTCACAGTTTTTGGAGGAGGGGTTCTGTCATTTGATTGGTGCGTCCGTCAGTCTCTCTTCCGGGTTTCATCCCCAGTCTAACGGTCAAGCAGAGAGGGCCAATCAGACGATTGGTCGCATACTACGCAGCCTTTCTCAGAAACCCTCGTCTTGGGCAGAACAGCTCCCCTGGGCAGAATACGCTCTGCAACTCGCTTCCTTCGTCTGCCGGGTTATCTCCCGTTTCAGAGTAGTCTGGGTTACCAGCCTCCTCTGTTCTCATCCCAGCTTGCCGAGTCCAGCGTTCCCTCCGCTCAAGCGTTTGTCCCAACGTTGGCACCTGGAGGAGGGTGAGGTCACACTTTGCCGTTACAGGGCACAGACTGTGAGCGCCAATAAACGTAGGATTAAGAGTCCAAGGTATGTTGCGGCCAGAAGTGTGGCTTTCCACTTTCATAACCTTCCTCTTCGACAGCTTCTCGTAAAGTTGACTCCGAGTTCATTGGTCCGTTCCGTGTCTCCCAGGTCGTCAATCCTGTGGCTGTGCGAAACCTGCTTCTTCTGACATCTTCGTCGCGTCCATCTGTCTTCCATGTCTCCTGTGTCAAGCCCTTTCTTACCCCGTTCGTCTTCCCTCCCTCCCTCCCGTCCTTGTCGGCGCACCTATTTACAAGGTACGTAGGATCATGGACATGCGTTCTCGGGACGGGGTCACCAATGCCTTGTAGTGGATTGGGAGGGTTGCGGTCCTGAGGGAGAGGAGTTGGGTTCCGTCTCGGGACGTGCCTGGACCGTTCACTTATTGATGATTCCCTCCGTTGCCGCCAGGATTCCTCCTCGAGTGCGCCAGGGAGGCGCTCGGTGGTGGGGGTACTGTCATGTTTTGTCTTAGATTGTCTTGTCATTTTGCTTTTCCCCTCTGTTCGTTTTCCCCCTGCTGGTCTTTTTAGGTTCGTTCTCCTTTTCTCTCTCTCTCTTCCTCTCTCTCTTCTCTCTATCGTTCCGCTCCTGCTCCCAGCTGTTCCTATTCCCCCTAATCAATCATTTAGTCTTCCCACACCTGTTCCCTATCTTTTTCCCTGATTAGAGTCCCTATTTCTCCCCTTGTTTTCAGTTTCTGCCCTGTGGGATCCTTGTCTGTTGTTCACCGTGCTGTGTCTGTGTATCATACTGTCCGTGCTCGTGTTTCCCTCAGATGCGTGGTGAGTAGTGTCCTGAGTCTGCTACGTTCAAGTGCCTTCCCGAGGCAACCTGCGGTTCTTGATCGAGTCTCCTGTCTGTTCTCGTCATTACGAGTGGAATTATGCCTTATGATTGTAGATTTACTTACTGGATTAAAGACTCTGTTTTCGCCAAGTCGCTTTTGGGTCCTCATTCACCTGCATAACAATTTCTTTCCTTCCTAATGCGTTTGAGCCAATCCGTTGTGTTGGGACATGGTAGGGGTTGGTACAGATGTCACGTTCTGACCTTAGTCCTTTGTTATGTCTTTGTTTTAGTCAGGGGTGGTAGTCTATGTCCTTTTTCTATGTTGTGGTTTTGTGTTTTGGGCTGGTATGGTTCTCAATCAGAGGCAGGTGTCGTTCGTTGTCTCTGATTGAGAATCATACTTAGGCAGCCTTTTCCCCACCTGTGTTTGGTGGGTGATTATTTTCTGTTTAGGTTGTTTCCCTGAACAAACTGTGCGCTTTCGTTTTCTCTGTTTGTCATTTTGATTGAGTGTTTTTGTGAACATTAAATATGAACAATTTCAACTTCCTTTTGGTCTCATTTTAACGACGATCATTACAACAGAAGATAGCCCTATTTGGTAAAGGTCCAAGTCCATATTACTTAAGAACAGCTCAAAAATGCAAAGAGAAATGACAGTCACCATTACTTTAAGACATGAAGGTCAGTCAATGCGGAACATTTCAAGAACTTTAAAAGTTTCTTCAATTGCAGTCGTAAAAACCATTAAGTGCTATGATGAAACTGGCTCTCATGAGGAGCAGCACAGGAAAAGACCCAGAGTTACCTGTACTGCGGAGGATAAGTTCATTAAAGCCAGACAAAATAAGCCAAATACGTAGCTACAGTGTTCAAGTAACAGAGACTATTGAATCAGGCCTTCATGGTTGAATTGCTGCAAAGAAACCACTATTAAAGGACACCAATAATAAGAAGAGATTTTTGGTTCCAACGGCCGTGTCTTTGTGAGACAGAGTAGGTGAATGGATGATCTCTGCATGTGTGGTTCCCACTGTGATGCATGGAGGGGCAGGTGTGATGGTGCTTTGCTGGTGACACTGTCATCTGATGAATATAGAATTCAAGGCACACTTAACCAAATTATAGTCCCACTAAGCCCAAACCAGATGGGATGGCATATCACTACAGAATGCTGTGGTAGCCATGCTGGTTACTAACACAGTGACAGGAACAATCACCCACAAAATACCCAGTGCAACCCCGGCTACCTAAATATGGTTCCCAATCAGAGACAACGAGAATCACCTGACTCTGATTGAGAACCGCCTCAGGCATCCAAACCTATGCTACACCCCTACTCAGCCGCAATCCCAATGCCTACAAAACCCCAATACGAAACACAACATTTTAAACCCATGTCACACCCTGGCCTGACCAAATATATAACGAAAACACAAAATACTATGACCAAGGCGTGACAATGTGTTTAGCACTTTATTGGTTTCTACATGATTCCATATGTGTTATTTAATCGTTTTGATGTCTTCACTATTATTCTACATTATAGAAAATAGTACAAATAAAGTGAATGAGTAGATTTGTCCAAGCTTTTTACTGGTACACACAGTATATACATTTATATATTTATATACACACAGTATATACATTTATATACACACAGTATATACATTTATATATATATATTCATCCGTCTGGCTGCCTGGCTGACTTATTGTTTATTAGGTTCAGCCATTTAGTACCGAGTTGGAGCCCCCTTCGCCTCCAGATTAGCCTGAATTCTTCAGGGCATGGATTCTACAAGATGTGAATTCAAAGGATGCTCAGTTGGTATCCCCCACTCAAAAGGGACCTAATCTGGGCCAGAAAAACATCCCGCACATAATTACACCACCACCAGGCAGGATGAGGCCATGGACACATGCGGCTTACGCCAAATTCTGACTCTGATGCCTGTCTGCCTGCTCTATATAGCAAGCCACAGCCACATGACTCACTGTCTGTAGGAGCGAACCTTCTTGAATGGGGTGTACCTAATAAACTGTCCAGTGTGCGTATGTTGACCCATCTAGCTGCCTTATTGCCTTCATTGTGAGTGTGTATATATATTCACCCATCTGGCTGCCTTCATATGTTAACCCCCACTTGCTCCCAATTATCCTGCCGTATCTGTCTGAATACTATACACAGCATGCCAGTTAAGTCTGGCTCTGGCAGTGTTGTCTGTACATAGAAGCTACAAGAGACTGTAGGCCCAACTTACAGTCTGTGTGTTTCTCCTCCTTTACCCTCTCCACAACCTGCACCGCTTTGCAGAAGACAACAGCAAAACCAACAGCAACTTACTGGGCTGGAGCGGCAGACACTAGAGCTGTGTGAATAGAGCTATCTGTTAGCAACAGGATTGGCTGTGTTGTTTTTGGAGAGAACAGGTTGAAAACCCTCCCCAGTGTCGCAAGCTATCCGCCCTCTTTTTCTCCCCTTCCATCTATAGCATTTGAGCCAAGATGCTTTATCAATGAGCTCTTAGCTGTATATCAGAGGTCTGCCATTACATCCTACTCAAGCTACTCAAGATTGCTGATGGCACCACCCTTGTCTCCGACGGCGACGAGTCCAAGTACCAGGTAGATGTTGACCGCCTGGTGACCTGGTGCAGTCCCCAGCACCCCACAAAGAGTATTCCTGTTTGAACCCCAGGAAGATTATTCCTGGTTGGACCCCAGGAAGAGTATTCCTGTTTGGACCCCAGGAAGAGTATTCCTGTTTGGACCCCAGGAAGATTATTCCTGTTTGTACTCCAGGAAGATTATTCCTGTTTGGACCCCAGGAAGAGTATTCCTGTTTGGACCCCAGGAAAAGTATTCCTGTTTGGACCCCAGGAAGAGTATTCCTGTTTGGACCCCAGGAAGTTTATTCCTGTTTGGACCCCAGGAAGAGTATTCCTGTTTGGACCATAGGAATAGTATTCCTGTTTGTACCATAGGAAGAGTATTCCTGTTTGGACCCCAGGAAAAGTATTCCTGTTCGGACCCCAGGAAGAGTATTCCTGTTTGGACCCCAGGAAGTTTATTCCTGTTTGGACCCCAGGAAGAATATTCCTGTTTGGACCCCAGGAAGAGTATTCCTGTTTGGACCCCAGGAAGATTATTTGTGTTTGGACCTCAGGAAGATTATTCCTGTTTGGACCCCAGGAAGTTTATTCCTGTTTGGACCCCAGGAAGAGTATTCCTGTTTGGACCCCAGGAAGAGTATTCCTGTTTGGACCATAGGAAGAGTATTCCTGTTTGGACCATAGGAAGAGTATTCCTGTTTGGACCATAGGAAGAGTATTCCTGTTTGGACCATAGGAAGAGTATTCCTGTTTGGACCATAGGAAGAGTATTCCTGTTTGGACCATAGGAAGAGTATTCCTGTTTGGACCATAGGAAGAGTATTCCTGTTTGGACCCCAGGAAGAGTAAGTAGCTGCTGCCTTGGCAGATACATCGTGGTTTCTATCAGTGTAATTGTCTGCATGTCCAATTCCACATACATTTTTTGTAAATATATATTATTTTAAATATGAAATATTCCAATCATTTCCTTCTTTATTATTTTCCCCTAACCCTACCACGCCTCCTCTAATTGGAGTAAACTAATTAAATATATTTTCCTTTATTACTTCCCCTAACCCCTCCCCTAATTTGAGTGAACTAATGGACAACAATACTTAGGCTTCTACTTCCAGCTTATTCATACGGACAGTTTCACGGACAGTATATTCTACATTAGCTCTCTTTCCTGTGTTTTTAGTCCCAGCCTTCAGCTAGCCTCATTCAGTTTTGATTTCTAGCTGCCGTGTATTTTTCTACTGTGATGTTTCACAAAAGTCCTGAACATTTCTATTCTCATAGTTTATACAGATTGTAAAGATAAACACCTTTGCTAAGAGTATTATTATAGTATCGATTGATTGACTATGACTTTTCAAATCACCCAGCAGTGGTATTTGCAGAGTTAGCTCCAAGTAAATGTTGCAATTCTTCAGCAACTCCTGAACCTGCGACCAAAAAGAAGCTATGTACGGACCGTACCAAAACAAGTGATCTAATGACTGTCTCTTTGCAGCAAAATCTGCCCCATATATATATATATTTAAAAAAAAAATAGGTTTCAAGAATTTTGTATCATCATTTAAATTGAAAAACTCTACGTTTTGAATCCGGCGTCGTTTTGTATATCAACCATGTGCCATGGAGATCTTCATAAACACTAAAGGTTTTAACAACCTGGAAGGCAACAGAGGACGTACTATGTGCGGCATCTGAGGAGATTCAAACTCTACGACAATTCTGGTTCTGCTCTACACGTCCATCATCGAGTCCATTCTCACCACTTCAGTCTGGTTTGGATCTGTGCCTGCCCGCTGCAAGGACAAACTGCAGCGCTTTGCCCAGTCTGCCTCCAGGACAAGGAAGATCATCGCTACCCTGTCAACCCACCCCATATTTCAAAGACTCGACCCTAGCAGACGGTTTAGATCAATCACCACCAAAACCGCCAGCCACCTGAACACTTTCGCCCCCATGCTGTGGTCCTCATTACCTGGCCATCGGGCTCATAGGGATAAAGTGACTTGGCATCGGGCTGATTACTGCACCTTGTCATCAATGACCTCAAATACTAATGTGCACTATACTGCATTTGCATGTAAAACCTCTGCACAACACTGTATATATTGATCACGGAAGCATCCCTTCCTTATATAGATATATCCCCTCTGTAAATCCTGTATTCCCACAGTAATCAGCTTCAGATACAGCTCCTATACTCCAGAGTTGTACGTTTCATGTTCTGATATTGTATATTCTGTTTGGATATTGTCTATTGCTGGCACCTTCTCACCAAGGCAAATTCTGGGTATGTGTAATTGTGCTTGGTGAATAAAGGGGATTCTGATTCCGAAGAGGGCTGTGTGTGGTTTGTGTGTGTGTGTGTGAACCCTGTGACACACACATACACACACACTCAATGGCAAGGTTGTGCGAGTAGCTAGCTGCTATTTTAGAGGGACTCCTGATAGAATGACAGGCTGGAACGAGTTAATAAGAAGAAAAGAGGGGGAAGAGGAAGGGAAGGGGTGATGGCTGGGGTAACCAAAGAGCAACGGGGCTTTTAGTTGGGATGGAGGAAAAGAATGAGGGGGAAGAGGAAGGGAAGGGGTGATGGCTGGGGTAACCAAAGAGCAACGGGGCTTTTAGTTGGGATGGAGGAAAAGAATGAGGGGGAAGAGGAAGGGAAGGGGTGATGGCTGGGGTAACCAAAGAGCAACGGGGCTTTTAGTTGGGATGGAGGAAAAGAATGAGGGGGAAGAGGAAGGGAAGGGGTGATGGCTGGGGTAACCAAAGAGCAACGGGGCTTTTAGTTGGGATGGAGGAAAAGAATGAGGGGGAAGAGGAAGGGAAGGGGTGATGGCTGGGGTAACCAAAGAGCAACGGGGCTTTTAGTTGGGATGGAGGAAAAGAATGAGGGGGAAGAGGAAGGGAAGGGGTGATGGCTGGGGTAACCAAAGAGCAACGGGCTTTTAGTTGGGATGGAGGAAAAGAATGAGGGGGAAGAGGAAGGGAAGGGGTGATGGCTGGGGTAACCAAAGAGCAACGGGGCTTTTAGTTGGGATGGAGGAAAAGAATGAGGGGGAAGAGGAAGGGAAGGGGTGATGGCTGGGGTAACCAAAGAGCAACGGGGCTTTTAGTTGGGATGGAGGAAAAGAATGAGGGGGAAAAGGGTGGCCGTGGAAAAGAAGGACAAGAGTGTGTGTGTGTGTGTGTGTGTGTGTGTGTGTGTGTGTGTGTGTGTGTGTGTGTGTGTGTGTGTGTGTGTGTGTGTGTGTGTGTGTGTGTGTGTGTGTGTGTGTGTGTGTGTGTGTGTGGTGCTCTGGAGCAGTATACCGTGAGACACTCTGTGGGTCTTTGCTTCCCTTCACTTCATTTCTGTAATTGATCCATCTTTAAATAGAGGAGGAGAAAAACAACGTCTGCCTTCTCCAAATGCTATTTATAAAGCCGGGAGAGAGGAGGAAGACGGGGGAAAGAACAAGGGAGGGTGGAACGACAGGAGTGCTACGAAGAGCTGAAGAGACGGGGTAGAGAAAGAGAGAGCAGAGCGACAGCGATAAAAACATATGAAAAGAGTGGAAGAAACGGGAACGCTCCGAGCCCTAAAAGGAGGAGGGGGGCGTAGGAATGGAGAATGGGAGAGAGAGAGAGGAGCAGGAACAGAAATTGTAACAAAGACAAATGGATAAAACACAATGGCATCGGGTGACACTTTAGAGAGGGAGCAAATAAAGTCCTGCTACAAGAGACCAGCCAACGAACAGGGAGATGAAGAGAGCAAGAGAGGGGAACAAGCACAAAGAAAATAGGGATTAGAGAAAAAGAGTGGAGGGGAAGGAGGGAGCGATGGAGGGCTGTGTGGTGAAAACAAAGTGAAGGCAGACAGGAAGAGAGAGTGAAAGAGAGAGTGGAGATAGGGTTGTCTTTGTTGGTGGGGGACAGGGTTTTGTGTTCTCTTTCTCTCTCTCATACCATTTGCTCTCTCTCTTCTCTCTCTGTTGTTCCACTCTCTCTATTTCCACTCTCTCTTCTCTCTCTCGTTCCACTCTCTCTCTCTTTCCACTCTCTCTCTTTCCACTTCTCTCTCTCTCTCATTCCACTCTCTCTCTCTCTCTTCCCACTCTCTCTCGTTCCACTCTCTCCCTTCTCTCTCCTTCCACCCACTCTCTTCTCTCTCTCTCTCTTTCTGTCTTTCCCACCCTTTCCCAGTACTCCTTGATCACCATCTAGGCTGAAACTCAGTGTAGCCAGCCACTGAAATATCACCATCTAGGCTGAAACTCAGTGTAGCCAGCCACTGAAATATCACCAGGCAGAAACTCAGTGTAGCCAGCCACTGAAATATCACCAGCTAGGCTGAAGTCAAGTCAGAATTATCACTAGGCTAAATTGTATTGTCCTGTTGTTTGTTGTGTTTTTTTTTCTCCTGAGTCTAAACCCAGAACTGAACAGTGCATGTCCTTGTCATCTGTTCAGACTAAAGCGGAGGCGGAACAGAGGCGGGAAGACTCCCAACTCCCATGATCCCTTTAGCCCCACTGTTACAACCAGATGACGACAAGAACACACACAGAAGAGTGTCCTCATCCTACAACGAATTTCCTTTAAATACCGAATACTTTTCACTCTGCTTTCACACACCCTCTCCACACACACCCACGACCTGCCCACTAGCAACCTCACTAGCAACCTATAGGTGGCCTGGTAGCATAGGTCACAGGGAGTTTGAGGAGACAGTTTGTGGTCCTCTAGTCTCTCTGGCACCATCAGTGGAGTGAGCTGCATGAAGTTAGAAAGCTCACTGGCAGGGGAATCCATAACACTACCACTGACAGGAGACTGGCATCACAGTGTGTGCGCGCTATCGTGCCTGTGAGTGTGTATGTGCACACTGTGCCCAAACTCCAGTCATTCTACACAAACAAAAACACACACACACACACACACACACACACACCACACACACACACACACACACACACACACACACACACACACACAACACACACACACACAACAACACAACACAACACACACACACACACACACACCACACACACACACACACACACACACACATTTGCCTCAAATTTCAAGCCCTACCTTCCTATAAGGGGTTAAACTGTAGCTGAACAGAGTGGAACAGTTATCTGTCATGTTGGGTTGGGACTGAGAGAGCAAACATAGGGAATTGAACAGATGTCTGTTAGAAATGATTACTGAAACGCAACTATTTCTGGGCATGGCTCCGCTATACCAAATCCCACTCTAAATCTCTGCCTCCATCTTCCTGTCACCTCCTAGCTCCCATCACAGTCTTTTCTACAGGCTTCTATCAACCTAGAAACCAGGTAGAGCCACTGGTCCTGCTGAGCTGCAGTGTGTGCAGGGTTCTGGTTCTGCCCAGCTCTCCCACACCGCTTAACCTATTACAGTATCTTCAAGTCAAACATATTACATCTACTCTCTCAGTTAATAAAACCAACACTTACATTATGTACTGGGGCCCAGCTACATTTCCACCCAACACCAACCACCCTTGATAGCTTCAATTCACCTCTCTCTAGAATATATTGCATTTCCACCCCTCTGAGTTTGTTTCCTCTTAACGCTTCCAGTGAGTTGTTCCTTGCCACTATGCTACAAAACTACTGCATGCACAGGAGTCTAATAGGCAAGGGAACTGAGTCAGCCTGTCTTCCTCGTTTCCCTGGGTCCCTTATAGCCGTAACACACGGCCCCTCAGCACTGGCCAAGAGCAGAACACAAAGTGTATCAAGACTCAAGCGGTCGGTATCCTGGCTGTGGTAGCTGACGAGGCAATGAAGTGCCAACTCTCTCTCTCTCATCGCTCCGCTCTTCCTCTTTCCTGTCGTTGACTCTCTCTCTCTCTCGCTCTCTCTCTCTGAAACGTGTTGCTGTCATCGGTTAACTGGAGGTGGGGTGCTGTCGCTGCCCAGGCGACGTTGACAGAACGTTATAAGAATGTTAGGTGGGAGTTGACAGGCCTGCTGGTCTATAATGTAACTACAACGTTAGGCTGACAAGTCAGGCCTGCTGGTCTATAATGTAACAACAACGTCAGGCTGACAAGACAGGCCTGCTGGTCTATAATGTAACAACAACGTTAGGCTGACAAGACAGGCCTGCTGGTCTATAATGTAACAACAACGTTAGGCTGACAAGACAGGCCTGCTGGTCTATAATGTAACAACAACGTTAGGCTGACAAGACAGGCCTGCTGGTCTATAATGTAACAACAACGTTAGGCTGACAAGACAGGCCTGCTGGTCTATAATGTAACAACAACGTTAGGCTGACAAGACAGGCCTGCTGGTCTATAATGTAACAACAACGTTAGGCTGACAAGACAGGCCTGCTGGTCTATAATGTAACAACAACGTTAGGCTGACAAGACAGGCCTGCTGGTCTATAATGTAACAACAACGTTAGGCTGACAAGACAGGCCTGCTGGTCTATAATGTAACAACAACGTTAGGCTGACAAGACAGGCCTGCTGGTCTATAATGTAACAACAACGTTAGGCTGACAAGACAGGCCTGCTGGTCTATAATGTAACAACAACGTTAGGCTGACAAGACAGGCCTGCTGGTCTATAATGTAACAACAACGTTAGGCTGACAAGACAGGCCTGCTGGTCTTCTGCCGTCACTGTACTGTGCAGGCAAGTCTCCAGTCTCACAACCGATCCTTTTCTCTTTCTCTACGCATTCTTTCCACCCTCTCCTCTCCTCTTCTCTTTCCACCCTCTCCTCTCCTCTTCTCTTTCCACCCTTTCCTCTCCTCTTCTCTTTCCACCATCTCTTCTCCTCTTCTCTTTCCACCCTCTCCTCTCCTCTTCTCTTTCCACCCTCTCCTCTCCTTTCCTCTCCTCTTCTCTTTCCACCCTCTCCTCTCCTCTCCTCTTATCTTTCCACCTTCTCCTCTCCTCTTCTCTTTCCACCCTTTCCTCTCCTCTTCTCTTTCCACCATCTCTTCTCCTCTTCTCTTTCCACCCTCTCCTCTCCTCTTCTCTTTCCACCCTCTCCTCTCCTTTCCTCTCCTCTTCTCTTTCCACCCTCTCCTCTCCTCTCCTCTTCTCTTTCCACCCTTTCCTCTCCTATTCTCTTTCCACCCTCTCCTTTCCTTTCCCTTTCCATCTTGTCCTATTTTCTCCTCTCCTCTTCTCTTTTCTCCTCTCCTTTCCCTTTCCCACTTGTCTCATCTTGTCCTCTTTTCTCCTCTCCTCTCCTCTTTTCTCCTCTCCTTTCCCTTTCCCACTTGTCTCATCTTGTCCTCTTTTCTCCTCTCCTCTCCTCTTATCTTTCTCCTCTCACTCTTCTCTTTCTCCTCTCCTTTCCCACTTCTCATCTTCTCCTCTTCTCTTTTCTCCTCTCCTTCCTTTCCCACTTCTCATCTTCTCCTCTTCTCTTTTCTCCTCTCCTTTCCCTTTCCCACTTGTCTCATCTTCTCCTCTTCTCTTTTCTCCTCTCCTCTTTTCTCCTCTCCTCTCCTTTCCCACTTGTCTCATCTTGTCCTCTTTTTCTCCTCTCCCTCTCCTTTCCCACTTGTCTCATCTTGTCCTCTTTTCTCCTCTCCTCTCCTTTCCCACTTGTCTCATCTTGTCCTCTTTTCTCCTCTCCTCTCCTCTTATCTTTTCTCCTCTCCTCTTCTCTTTTCTCCTCTCCCTTTCCCACTTCTCATCTTCTCCTCTTCTCTTTTCTCCTCTCCTTTCCCTTTCCCACTTCTCATCTTCTCCTCTTCTCTTTTCTCCTCTCCTTTCCCTTTCCCACTTGTCTCATCTTCTCCTCTTCTCTCTTCTCCTTCCTCTTTCTCCTCTCCTCCTCTTTCTCCCTCTCCTTTCCCTTTCCCACTTGTCTCATCTTGTCCTCTTTTCTCCTCTCCTCTCCTCTTATCTTTCTCTCTCCTCTCCTCTTCTTTTCTCCTCTCCCTTTCCCACTTCTCATCTTCCTCCTCTTTTTCTCCTCTCCTTTCCCTTTCCCACTTGTCTCATCTTCTCCTCTTCTCTTTTCTCCTCTCCTCTTTTCTCCTCTCCTCTCCTTTCCCACTTGTCTCATCTTGTCCTCTTTTCTCCTCTCCTTTCCCTTTCCCACTTGTCTCATCTTGTCCTCTTTTCTCCTCTCCTTTCCCTTTCCCACTTGTCTCATCTTATCCTCTTTTCTCCTCTCCTTTCCCTTTCCCACTTGTCTCATCTTGTCCTCTTTTCTCCTCTCCTTTCCCTTTCCCACTTGTCTCATCTTGTCCTCTTTTCTCCTCTCCTCTCCTTTCCCACTTGTCTCATCTTGTCCTCTTTTCTCCTCTCCTTTCCCTTTCCCACTTGTCTCATCTTGTCCTCTTTTCTCCTTTCCTTTCCCTTTCCCACTTGTCTCATCTTGTCCTCTTTTCTCCTCTCCTCTCCTCTTTTCTCCTCTCCTTTCCCTTTCCCACTTGTCTCATCTTGTCCTCTTTTCTCCTCTCCTCTCCTCTTATCTTTTCTCCTCTCCTCTTCTCTTTTCTCCTCTCCCTTTCCCACTTCTCATCTTCTCCTCTTCTCTTTTCTTCTCTCCTTTCCCTTTCCCACTTGTCTCATCTTCTCCTCTTCTCTTTTCTCCTCTCCTCTTTTCTCCTCTCCTCTCCTTTCCCACTTGTCTCATCTTGTCCTCTTTTCTCCTCTCCTCTCCTCTCCCTTTCCCACTTCTCATCTTCTCCTCTTCTCTTTTCTCCTCTCCTTTCCCTTTCCCACTTGTCTCATCTTGTCCTCTTTTCTCCTCTCCTCTCCTCTTATCTTTTCTCCTCTCCTCTTATCTTTTCTCCTCTCCTCTTCTCTTTTCTCATCTCCTCTTCTCTTTTCTCATCTCCTCTTCTCTTTTCTCATCTCCTCTTCTCTTTTCTCATCTCCTCTTCTCTTTTCTCATCTCCTCTTCTCTTT
>NW_025751075.1:0-7500 GCF_021184085.1 Oncorhynchus gorbuscha
TTTGGAAATGCCAAGTTATTTTCTTTCTTTCTTCTTTCCTGGAAAATATTGACGTTGACAAATTGGATTCCTGGTCTGCCTCGTCTCTTGGTTTCTCCTTGGCAGTACAGTGGTAATAGAGGCGGCTAGCTGCCAACGGCTAGACAGGACAGACTGCTGAACAACATGGTAATGATGATAATACGTGATAAACTGAGCAGAAGTTCAGAGGGTTAAAGCAGAAGGAACATTTCCTTTGGACCTTCTGTACGTTCCCACAGTGTCAATACAACGTCTATTCAACGTCTATACAACGTCTATTCCACGTCTATTCCACGTCGGCTCAAAGTCGTTGAAATGACGCGGAAGCGACGCTGAATCAGCCAGTGTGTAATGAAGTCCTGCTCGTCTTCCTCTTCAGGTGAAGTCAACCGCTGACACACAGAAAGAATGAAGCAGGTTTCCATTCCACCACATTGAGATCATTATAGTAGCATTGTAATGAGGACCTCAGAGGAAACAATCAATCAATCAATGGGGAATGGTTGGTGAAACAATTGTGTAGAATGATACGTAAGTGTACATGTAAACAACTGATTGGTATTCAAGCCTTTGTTTAAACCACGTGATGACAGAGGGTGTGTCCCAAAGTGAACCCTCTTCACTGTAGCGCATAGGGCTCTGTGTTAGAAGTAGTGCACTATATAGGGAATAGGGTTCTGTGCCAAAAGTAGTGCACTATATAAGGAATATGGTTCTAGTCAAAAGTAGTGTACTGTATAGGGAATAGGGCTCTGTGTCAAAAGTAGTGCACTATATAGGGAATAGGGCTCTGTGTCAAAAGTAGTGCACTATATAAGGAATAGGGTTCTGTGGCAAAAGTAGTGCACTATATAGGGAATAGGGCTCTGTGTCAAAAGTAGTGCACTATAATAAGGAATAGGGTTCTAGTCAAAAGTAGTGTACTATATAGAGAATAAGGTGACCTTCAGGATGCAGGAAGAGAGAACAGTCTTGATGGTCAGTTGGTCATCTCTTTTAATCATTAGAATTATTAGAATCAGGTCGACTTCTAACGGAACACAGAATAACATATTTCATTCCTCTTCTTCTGTTTTAGAACTTGGTATGTACATTCTACATATCATGGAGATATCAGGTCATGAGTAGGCTAGAGACAGGAGTTTACCCTGGGACCTACCCAGGGCCCGTATTCTCAATACGTCTAAGAATAGGAGCAGGAGCGCTGATCTAGAATCACATTTGCCTTTCAGAACATAACAAATAAGATTACATGGACAGGGAGGACCTGATCCTAGATCAGCATTCATACTCTTAAACCTTTATTTAACTAGGCAAGACAGTTAAGAACATATTTTTATTTACAACGACGGCCTGCCCCGGACGACGCTGAGCCAATTGTGCACCGCCCTGTGGGACTCCCAATCACAGCCGGTTGTGATAGAACCTGGATTCGAACCAGGGTGTCTGTAGTGATGTGTCTGGCACTGTAGCTACAGTAACTTAGACCACTGCGCCACTCAGGAGACACTTTGTGAATACAGGCCCAGGCCTTTAGCTGGTGTTAGTTAAGAACAATGGGATTGCAGAGTCGTTCCTGGTTAGTTAACGTAGTCAGGAAATCCTCTGGGCCCTTCTCATGATGACGACGCCCTTGAACTCACACACTGTACGTGGGTTCAGTGAGGACAGATCAGCCTATTGGGTATTAGCCCTTCGCATCATCAAGCTCTGATTAGTCTGAGAAACACTGGGGTAGATCACAAGCATAGGAGTTTCTCCAGGACCTACGATCTAGAGGTTTTCCTGCACGGTGAGGTCACAGAATGAAACATCCACAGAAATAGAAAGCCTTGTATCTTCACCATCTACATGTACAGACATTGTAATATCTCCATTAGTCCACAACCATACAGACATTGTAATATCTCCATTAGTCCACAACCATACAGACATTGTAATATCTCCATTAGTCCGTAGCGCTTGTCCACAACCATACAGACATTGTAATATCTCCATTAGTCCACAACCATACAGACATTGTAATATCTCCATTAGTCCACAACCATACAGACATTGTAATATCTCCATTAGTCCACAACCATACAGACATTGTAATATCTCCATTAGTCCGTAGCGCTTGTCCACAACCATACAGACATTGTAATATCTCCATTAGTCCACAACCATACAGACATTGTAATATCTCCATTAGTCCGTAGCGCTTGTCCACAACCATACAGACATTGTAATATCTCCATTAGTCCGTAGCGCTTGTCCACAACCATACAGACATTGTAATATCTCCATTAGTCCGTAGCGCTTGTCCACAACCATACAGACATTGTAATATCTCCATTAGTCCGTAGCGCTTGTCCACAACCATACAGACATTGTAATATCTCCATTAGTCCACAACCATACAGACATTGTAATATCTCCATTAGTCCACAACCATACAGACATTGTAATATCTCCATTAGTCCACAACCATACAGACATTGTAATATCTCCACTAGTCCACAACCATACAGACATACTGACAGAATATGTCGGGTCAACGAAAAGAAGAAGAGGGGAAAGGGGGAGGGGTGCATGGATGGGGGAAGGGAGTACCCCATATCTTATAGTCCCCCTGGAGGTAAGAGCTGGTATGATGCATCCTTTTGTCTGATTGGTGGTCGGTAGGTTGGCTGTCCTTATAGGACCTTACATTTATACAGTCTGTCTGTGAGTCTGTCTGTTTCTCTGTCTGTGAGTCTGTCTGTTTCTCTGTCTGTGAGTCTGTCTGTTTCTCTGTCTGTGAGTCTGTCTGTTTCTCTGTCTGTGAGTCTGTCTGTTTCTCTGTCTGTGAGTCTGTCTGTGAGTCTGTCTGTTTCTCTGTCTGTGAGTCTGTCTGTGAGTCTGTCTGTTTCTCTGTCTGTGAGTCTGTCTGTTTCTCTGTCTGTGAGTCTGTCTGTGAGTCTGTCTGTGAGTCTGTCTGTGAGTCTGGCTGTTTCTCTGTCTGTAGTCTGTGTTTCTCTGTCTGTGAGTCTGTCTGTTTCTCTGTCTGTGAGTCTGTCCATTTCTCTGTCTGTCCACTCAAATGGGGCCAACAGTTCATGGAGAAACTCAATATTCACTCCAAAACAAATTGCACCCAAACAAACTACCCATAATCCTCTCAGAGAGAGTGAGAGGTCCAGTCCTCCACAGTCCCATAATCCTCTGAGGTTCCAGAAATGTCTGTCTGAATGCCAGACAGACCTGGCAACATTCTGGAATGTCCCGTTGTTCCACAGCTGAGTCTGTTCCCTGGGGGTGTTCTGGATCTGGGTCCTGTCCTGGCCCAGAGGGCAGAGATAGAACGCCTGGCAGGAACATGTGTGTGTGTGTGTGTCTCTGTGTGTGTGTGTGTGTGTGTGTGTGCATGTGTGTGCGTGTGTGTGTGTGTCTCTGTGTGTGTGTGTGTGTGTGTCCTCTGTGTGTGTGTGTCTCTCTGTGTGTGTGTGTGTGTGTGTGTGTCTCTGTGTGTGTGTGTCTCTCTGTGTGTGTGTGTGTCTCTCTGTGTGTGTGTGTGTGTCTCTCTGTGTGTGCGTGTGTGCGTGTGTGTGTCTCTCTGTGTGTGTGTGTGTCTCTCTTTGTGTGCGTGTGTGCGTGTGTGTGTCTCTCTGTGTGTGTGTCTCTCTGTGTGTGTGTGTCTCTCTGTGTGTGTGTGTCTCTCTGTGTGTGTCTCTCTGTGTGTGCGTGTGTGTGTCTCTCTGTGTGTGTGTGTGTCTCTCTGTGTGTGTGTGTGTCTCTGTGTGTGTGTGTGTCTCTTTGTGTGTGCGTGTAAATCTTTGTAAATGTGACTTATTTTGCCACGGATTAGATCTATAATATGTAATAGGTTTAGTTATGATGTTATCAACAAGACGTGTCCATGGTTGTTTTGGTAGGAACGTGCTGAACTAGACTGAACCGTGCAAGCCAAAAGCAACAGTGAAGTACGGTGGCTGCTGAGGGTCATACAGAACCACAGCGCTGAACTTTCATATGGCAACCTATGCACTATACAGAGCTCTGGTCTAATGTAGTGCACTATATAGGGAATAGGGCTCTGGTCTAATGTAGTGCACTATATAGGGAATAGGGCTCTGGTCTAATGTAGTGTACTATATAGGGAATAGGGCTCTGGTCTAATGTAGTGCACTATATAGGGAATAGGGCTCTGGTCTAATGTAGTGCACTATATAGGGAATAGGGCTCTGGTCTAATGTAGTGTACTATATAGGGAATAGGGCTCTGGTCTAATGTAGTGCACTATATAGGGAATAGGGCTCTGGTCTAATGTAGTGCACTATATAGGGAATAGGGCTCTGGTCTAATGTAGTGCACTATATAGGGAATAGGGCTCTGGTCTAATGTAGTGCACTATATAGGGAATAGGGCTCTGGTCTAATGTAGTGCACTATATAGGGAATAGGGCTCTGGTCTAATGTAGTGCACTATATAGGGAATAGGGCTCTGGTCTAAAGTAGTGCACTATATAGGGAATAGGGCTCTGGTCTAAAGTAGTGTACTATATACAATTGGGTTCTGGTATAAAGTAGTGTAGTATATAGGGAATAGTGCTCTGGTCTAAAGTAGTGTACTATATACAATAGGGTTCTGGTCTAAAGTAGTGTACTATATACAATAGGGTTCTGGTCTAAAGTAGTGTACTATATACAATAGGGTCCTGGTCTAAAATATTGCACTATATAGGGACTAGCAGTAGTCCTTGTCAACCTGAACACAGCTAGCAGGCCTGCTAGTTTCCCTTTAGCAGTAGTCCTTGTCAACCTGAACACAGCTAGCAGGCCTGCTAGTTTCCCTTTAGCAGTAGTCCTTGTCAACCTGAACACAGCTAGCAGGCCTGCTAGTTTCCCTTTAGCAGTAGTCCTTGTCAACCTGAACACAGCTAGCAGGCCTGCTAGTTTCCCTTTAGCAGTACTCAACCTGAACACAGCTAGCAGGTCTGCTAGTTTCCCTTTAGCAGCAGTCCTTGTCAACCTGAACACAGCTAGCAGGCCTGCTAGTTTCCCTTTAGCAGTAGTCCTTGTCAACCTGAACACAGCTAGCAGGCCTGCTAGTTTCCCTTTAGCAGTAGTCCTTGTCAACCTGAACACAGCTAGCAGGCCTGCTAGTTTCCCTTTAGCAGTAGTCCTTGTCAACCTGAACACAGCTAGCAGGCCTGCTAGTTTCCCTTTAGCAGTAGTCCTTGTCAACCTGAACACAGTGGGGAATGTGATCAATCCCGTGGGGTCAAAATATGGTCACAGAAAAATAAACAGTCAAATGTTTCATATTTTCAGACCATCAAGTCTTCTGGACCTGTAATCAACCAATCAATCAATCAACCAACCAATCAATCAATCAATCAATCAAGCAATCAACCAATCGGTCCCCTCCAGTAGGTGTGTTGTCTCTTTCTACACCAGAACACTTTAGCAATCTATAAATCAACCAATCAATCTATCAATCAACCAATCAATCTATCTATCAATCAACCAATCAATTTATCCATAGGCCAGGGATGGCGCGGCAGGGTAGCCTAGTGGTTAGAGCGTTGGACTAGTAACCGAAAGGTTGCAAGTTCGAACCCCCGAACTGACAAGGTACAAATCTGTCGTTCTGCCCCTGAACAGGCAGTTAACCCACTGTTCCTAGGCCGTCATTGAAAATAAGAATTTGTTCTTAACTGACTTGCCTAGTAAAATAAAGGTAAAATAAATAAAATAAAATGGTCTTCCCCGTTGGTCAGAAGTTGCTTTCGGCACCCTCCTCTGGGCATGTATAACTCTGAGCCCTCTCCTCCAGACAAATGTCCTCCATCAGAGTGCTGCAATTGTTAGTGCCACCATGTGGTGTGGAGGGACACTGCAGGGAGGATTGAGTCTTTGTTTTATCCGTCCTGTGGTGGCAGGACCCCACCAATCTACTGCTCTCATTGGGGGTGATGGAGGTTGAGGCAGGGTTAGGATCTGGGTCGTAGTCGGGGTTGGGGGTCAACTGTGAGTCTTTATGGTCGCTGCTGTTGTCTTGGACACTGGCCAGGTTGCCGGTGACGATGCTGCCGCTTTTGACATGAGGCGCGTGGCTGTATGTATGACGGTACTCTTCCTCGATGTCTTTACCCAGCTTCCACCTCTTCCACTTTTTCAACATCTCAGACTGGACCTGGAGAGAGACAAACAGATGGAGGGAGAGAGAAGGAGAGAGGAGGGAGGAAAAAAGAGAGAGTGAGAGAGCGAGAGAGAGAGAGAGAGAGAGAGAGAGAGAGAGAGAGAGAGAGAGAGAGAGAGAGAGAGAGAGAGGGAGAGAGAGAGAGAGAGAAGCAGATGAAGACAGATACTGATAAGATTCTATAAGAGGGGGAGAGGGAGAGAGGAGTGAGAGGGAAAAGGGCATTCAGACTCACCTCTTTGTTGACGAAACAATACAAGATGGCCACCAGTAGGCCCTGTAGAGAGGGAGAGGTTAAGAACACCTTATCACCATGGTAACACACCATAACACCACATTAGTTTAGTTTATTAGGTTCCCCTTTAGCTACTGCATGTCTCAGCTACTCTTCCTGGGGTCTAAATAAATGACAGTAAAAGCAGTGGGAGAACAAGTATCCAGTTGTCATACTTGGGTAAAAGTAAAGATTACTTAATAGAAAATGACTCAAGTAAAAGTGACTCAAGTAAAAATCCTACTTGAGTAAAAATAAAAAAAATCTTGGTTTTAAATACTTAAGTATCAAAGCAAATGTAATTGCTAAACTATACTTACGTATCAAAAGTAAAAGTATAAATCATTTCAAATTCCTAATATTTAGCAAAACCAAATGACATGATTTTCTTGTTTTTTTATTTGATTTACTTTTGTAAATTTGGGGCCAGGAAATGTATGAAAGGCAAAGTAAAAGTTGTCAAAAATATGAATAGTAAAAAGTACGGAAAAAACGACTTAGTACTTTAAAGTACTTTAAAATATTTTTACTTTAGGTACTTTACACCACCAATAGACAAGAACAAGATGGTACATTAAATATTATTTGTTTATATATATATATATATATATATATATATATATATATATATTTTGTTTATATATATATATATAGGAAAAGACACTCAAGAGACAACAAAATAATATTTACACACTATTCATATACATGTTCATATTCAAATTGCAGTCTATTACTACCCTATTTCACCTTTATGACAGAGTTACACCTTATCACCTTGGTCATACCACCACATTACAGTCTTATTACTACCCTATTTCACCTCATGACAGAATTACACCTTATCACCACGGTGACACAACATACCACCACATTACAGTCCTAATAATGTTATGCCTGTGGGAGCTGGCCAAAAATAGTGCCTCATGGGAAGGGTGCCATATGGTATTTATCCAATGATACCTATACAGGAAGTGATTTAAGTTTGATCTCCTGACCTGGAAGGAGTTGAAGGGGAGGGAGTCGTAGAAGGCGGATGGACG
>NW_025751075.1:12500-16581 GCF_021184085.1 Oncorhynchus gorbuscha
AACTGATCATATTTGGGTAATTCCACAGTAACGAGAACGACACTGAGACTCAGATGTTTCCTCCTAAAATGTATACTAAACAAAAAGCATTGATTTCATAGTTTACCAAACCCATACACCTCTATGCACAAGCACTACTTTTAACAGTTTACACTGAACATTTGACAAAACACATTTACAGGTGGAACTGCAGATGTTTTTCCAGTAAATATTTACTTTTTGTATTTACTTTATACATTTGTTCAAAGTAGAGACTTGTATTGGTTTACTAAGAAAAAGATGTGTCTCAGCATCATTCCATTACCCATGGAAAGCGACACATTTAATAAATCATATTTATTCACTCACTCTTCATTCTCGTACAGGTATTTGACTATCACCCACGGCAACACGAATATCAGAGGAGCACCTGATGAGAAGGAGAAAAGAGAGAGGGAGGATCACCAATCACACACATCTAAACACACACACACACACACACACACACACACACACACACACACACACACACACACACACACACACACACACACACACACACACACACACACACACACACACACACACACACACACACACACACGTACACACACACACACACACGTACACACACACACACACACACACACGCACACACACGCACACATGTACACACACACACACACACACACGCACACACACGCACACACACCCTCCTCACCCCAGCCGATAAACAGGTAGATGCCGAAGTAGTTCCTCTCAGTGAACACAGTGACGACCAGGAGGCTGTGCAGGTAGATGCCTTCCACCAGCAGCCAATAGTTGTTGGCGATGACGCTGTACTGCATCATCACCATGGCGATACGGCACCCGGCAACCGTCTACGAGAGAGACAGGAATAAGTCCATATATAAAGACGTTGCTATGCAGAGACACACACACACACTTGGGTAACACACACACCTGGATAACATACATACACACACTTGGGTAACACACACACCTGGATAACATACACACACACACTTGGCCTGGGACAAGACTACTATAAACTCAGCAGAAAGAAGAAACGTTGTCTTTCAAATAACTTCACAGACCTTCATTGTAAAGGGTTTGAACACTGTTTCCCAGGCTTGTTCAATGAACCATGAACAATTAATGAACATGCACCTGTTGAACGGTCGTTAAGACACTAACAGCTTACAGACGGTAGGCAATTAAGGTCACAGTTATGAAAACTTAGGACACTAAAGAGGCCTTTCTACTGACACGGACCGGCTCGAAGCCCATAACAAAAAGGGAGGCAACGTGGAGATAAAGAATAACAAAATATATTTATTAAATGAAGTAAAGTAAATACAATTAACAAAGGTGTGTGTTTAGTAAGTAGTGTAAGTGAGTGGTCGCGTGTTTACATCTGATAATGAGGGCTGTTGAAAGGTGTCAATGCAAACAAACCAAATAGCCACAGAAATAACACAACCAAAATCTGTCTGTGTCTGCATGGAGAGAGTCTCCTCCATGAATGGGGAAGTGGTGTATTTATCCTGGGACACACCTGAGCCAAGGTGTGTCCCATTTCCCTGACGACCCTCCCGGCTCCGCCCACCGACATCCTATTAAGGAAAACAAGAGCAAAGAGAAAGAACTCGACAGACAGAGTGGGAGGGTCGTCACACAGAGTGGGAGGGTCGTCACACAGAGTGGGAGGGTCGTCACACAAAGTGGGAGGGACGTCACACAGAGTGGGAGGGTCGTCACACAGAGTGGGAGGGTCGTCACACAGAGTGGGAGGGACGTCACACAGAGTGGGAGGGTCGTCACACAGAGTGGGAGGGTCGTCACACAGAGTGGGAGGGTCGTCACACAGAGTGGGAGGGACGTCACACAGAGTGGGAGGGTCGTCACACAGAGTGGGAGGGACGTCACACAGAGTGGGAGGGACGTCACACAGAGTGGGAGGGTCGTCACAGAGTGGGAGGGACGTCACACAGAGTGGGAGGGACGTCACACAGAGTGGGAGGGTCGTCACACAGAGTGGGAGGGACGTCACACAGAGTGGGAGGGTCGTCACACAGAGTGGGAGGGTCGTCACACTACTGACTCTGAAAAACACCAAAAGAAAGATGCCCAGGGTCCCTGCTCATCTGCATGAACGTGCCTTAGGCTGCAAGAAGGCATGAGAACTGCAGATGTGGCCAGGGCAATAAATTGCAATGTCCGTACTGTGGGACGCCTAAGACAGCGCTACAGGGAGACAGGACAGACAGCTGATCGTCCCCGCAGTGGCAGACCACGTGTAACAACACCTGCACAGGATCGGTACATCCGAACATCACACCTGCGGGACAGGTACAGGATGGCAACAACAACTGCCTGAGTTACACCAGGAACGCACAATCCCTTCATCAGTGCTCAGACTGTCCCCAATAGGCTGAGAGAGGCTGGACTGAGGGCTTGTCGGACTGTTGTAAGGTCCTCACCAGACATCACCGGCAACAACGTCGCTGGACCAGACATGACTGGCAAAAAGTGCTCTTCTACTGACGAGTCACGGTTTTGTCTCGCCAGGGGGGTGATGGTCGGATTTGCGTTTATTGTCGAAGGAATGATGTTACACTGAGGCCTGTACTCTGGAGCGGGATCGATTTGGAGATGGAGGGTCCGTCATGGTCTGGGGCGGTGTGTCACAGCATCATCGGACTGAGCTTGTTGTCATTGCAGGCAATCTCAACGCTGTGCGTTACAGGGAAGACATCCCCCTCCCTCATGTGGTACCCTTCCTGCAGGCTCATCCTGACATGTCCCTCCAGCATGACAATGCCACCAGCCACACTGCTCGTTCTGTGCGTGATTTCCTGCAAGACAGGAATGGCCAGCGAAGAGCCAGGATCTCAATCCCATTGAGCATGTCTGGGACCTATTGGATCGGAGAGTGAGGACTAGAGCCATTCCCCCCATTCCCTCCGGGAACTTGCTTGTGCCTTGGTGAAAGAATGGGGTAAAATCTCTCATCAAGAACTGGTAAATCTGGTGCAGTCCATGAGGAGGAGATGCACTGCAGTACTTAATGCAGCTGGTGGCCACACCAGATACTGACTGTTACTTATTTCCCCCTTTTTTCAGGGACATGTTATTTCATTTCTGTTTGTCACGTGTCTGTGAAACTGGTTCAGTTTATGTCTCAGTTGTTGAATCTTGTTATGTTCATAGAAAAATTTACACATGTTAAATTTGCTGAAATTAAACGCAGTTGACAATGAGAGGACATTTCTTTTTTTGCTGAGTTTATATAACAGACACACAGCCAATGGAATTAGCATCAAGGATACTGTCACGCCTTGGTCATTGTATCTTGTGTTTTTGTTATATGTTTGGGTAGGCCAGGGTGTGACATGGGTTTATATGTTGTGTTTCGTATTGGGGTTTGTATTAATTAGGAGTGTGTATTAGTAGGGGTGTGTCTAGTTAGGCTTGGCTGCCTGAGGCGATTCCTAATTGGAGTCAGCTGATTCTAGTTGTCTCGGATTGGGAACCGTATTTAGGTAGCCTGTGTGCGGTTGTATTTCGTGGGTGATTGTACCTGTCTTAGTGTTAGTCACCAGATAGGCTGTATTTTGTTTCACTTGTTTGTTGTTTTTGTATTTTCTATTATTTCATGTACCGCTTTATGTTTATTAAAGATCATGAGTAACCTACACGCTGCATTTCGGTCTGCCTCTCTACAAACAACAGACGAAGTTCATTACAGATACTATAAATACGCAGTGTCTGTTATCGCTAACCTTGACCCTGTGTGTGTGTGTGTGTGTGTGTGTGTGTGTGTGTGTGTGTGTGTGTGTGTGTGTGTGTGTGTGTGTGTGTGTGTGTGTGTGTGTGTGTGTGTGTGTGTGTGTGCGTGTGCTACGTACGTGTGTGGTGTGCTCTATGCGTGAGTGTGTTATACATGTGTGTGTGTGTGTGTGTGTGTGTGTGTGTGTGTGTGTGTGTGTGTGTGTGTGTGTGTGTGTGTGTGTGTGTGTGTGTGTGTGTGTGTGTGTGTGTGTGTGTGTGTGTGTGTGTGTGTGTGTGTGTACTATCCAGGAGTGTGTGTGTGTTATCC
>NW_025751076.1:0-16578 GCF_021184085.1 Oncorhynchus gorbuscha
TAATCACCATGACAACGGGAGAGACAGTGTATTGGACAGATATTCCTACCTGATCCAGCTAAAACAGAATAATCTCCATGACAACAGGAGAGACAGTGTATTGGACAGATATTCCTACCTGATCCAGCTAAAACAGAATAATCACCAAGGACAACAGGGAGAGAGACAGTGGCTGGACAGATATTCCTACCTGGTCCAGCTAAAACAGGATAATCACCATGGACAACGGAGAGACAGTGTATTGGACAGAGATATTCCTACCTGGTCCAACTAAAACAGGATAATCACCATGACAACGGGAGAGACAGTGTGTGGCTGACATATTCCTACCTGTCCAGCTAAAACAGGATAATCACCATGACAACGGGAGAGACACAGTGTATTGGACAGATATTCCTACCTGATCCAGCTACCCAGAGACACATCAGACCCTACCCAGAGAAACATAGAGATAATGAACCCATTGGTTCTCAAGCCCTTTAGGGAATCCCCTGCATGCCTGGTCGTGACCGAGGAAGGAGGATGTGAGCCGTGACTGTACATATGCACCCCCATCCCTCCCTCCGTCACACCTTCCCCTCCGAGTCTATTTTTAGCAAGAGACGTTTTATTTTTAGACTCTTTCTGTGTGTCACCCAAACTATGTCAGAGTCGCAGTGGGGGGAGGGGGCCGGTTTGTCAGAGTCGCAGTGGGGGAGGGGGCCCGGTTTGTCAGAGTCACAGTGGGGGAGGGCCCGGTTTGTCAGAGTCACAGTGGGGGGAGGGGCCCGGTTTGTCAGAGTCACAGTGGGGGAGGGGCCCGGTTTGTCAGGAGTCACAGTGGGGGAGGGGCCCGGTTTGTCAGAGTCACAGTGGGGGAGGGGCCCGGTTTGTCAGAGTCACAGTGGGGAGGGGCCCGGTTTGTCAGAGTCTCAGTGGGGGAGGGGGACGGTTTGTCAGAGTCCCAGTGGGGGAGGGGGCCGGCTTGTCAGAGTCGCAATGGGGAAGGGGGCCGGTTTGTCAGAGTCGCAGTGGGGGAGGGGCCGGTTTGTCAGAGTCACAGTGGGGGAGGGGCCGGTTTGTCAAAGTCACAGTGGGGGGGGGGCCGGTTGTCAGAGTCACAGTGGGGGAGGGGCCCGGTTTGTCAGAGTCACAGGGGGGAGGGGCCCGGTTTGTCAGAGTCACAGTGGGGGAGGGGGTCGGTTTGTCAGAGTCACAGTGGGGAGAGGGCCGGTTTGTCAGAGTCTCAGTGGGGAGGGGCCCGGTTTGTCAGAGTCACAGTGGGGAGGGGCCCGGTTTGTCAGAGTCACAGTGGGGGAGGGGGCCGGTTTGTCAGAGTCACAGTGGGGGAGGGGCCCGGTTTGTCAGAGTCACAGTGGGGGAGGGGCCCGGTTTGTCAGTCACAGTGGGGGAGGGGTCGGTTTGTCAGAGTCTCAGTGGGGAGGGGCCCGGTTTGTCAGAGTCACAGTGGGAGAGGGGCCCGGTTTGTCAGAGTCACAGTGGGGGAGGGGGCCGGTTTGTCAGAGTCACAGTGGGGAGGGGGCGGTTTGTCAGAGTCACAGTGGGGGAGGGCCCGGTTTGTCAGAGTCGCAGTGGGGAGGGGCCCGGTTTGTCAGAGTCGCAGTGGGAGGGGCCCGGTTTGTCAGAGTCTCAGTGGGAGGGCCCGGTTTGTCAGAGTCACAGTGGGGGAGGGGCCCGGTTTGACAGAGTCACAGTGGGGGAGTGGGCCGGTTTGTCAGAGTCGGTGGGGGGAGGGGGCCGGTTTGTCAGAGTCGCATTGGGGAGGGGCCCCGGTTTGTCAGGAGTTCGCAGTGGGGAGGGGGCCGGTTTGTCAGAGTCGCAGTGGGAGGGGTCCGGTTTGTCAGAGTCACAGTGGGGGGGAGGGCCGGTTTGTCAGAGTCACAGTGGGGGAGTGGGCCGGTTTGTCAGAGTCGCAGTGGGGAGAGGGCCGGTTTGTCAGAGTCGCAGTGGGGGAGGGGCCCGGTTTGTCAGGAGTCGCAGTGGGGGGAGGGGGCCGGTTTGTCAGAGTCGCAGTGGGGGAAGGGGCCGGTTTGTCAGAGTCACAGTGGGGGGGGCCGGTTTGTCAGAGTCACAGTGGGGAGGGGCCGGTTTGTCAGAGTCACAGTGGCGGAGGGGCCGGTTTGTCGGCGTTCTCCGTATATAAGAACAGTACAGAACAGTAATCTCTGGTAGTGGCAGATATGTTCCTATCATGGAGTCATTATTACAGCCCTCTGACCTATTATTACAGCCCTCTGGCCCAGTTATTATTACAGCCCTCTGGCCCTGTTATTACAGCCCTCTGGCCCTGTTATTATTACAGCCCTCTGACCCTGTTATTATACAGCCCTCTGGCCCTGTTATTATTACAGCCCACTCTGGCCCTGTTATTATTACAGCCCTCTGGCCCTGTTATTATTACAGCCCTCTGACCCTGTTATTATTACAGCCCTCTGGCCCTGTTATTATTACAGCCCTCTGACCCTGTTATTATTACAGCCCTCTGACCCTGTTATTATTACAGCCCTCTGGCCCTGTTATTATTACAGCCCTCTGGCCCTGTTATTATTACAGCCCTCTGGCCCTGTTATTATTACAGCCCTCTGGCCCTGTTATTATTGCAACCCTCTGGCCCTGTTATTATTACAGCCCTCTGGCCCTGTTATTACCCCTCTGGCCCTGTTATTATTACAGCCTCTGGCCCTGTTATTATTACAGCCCTCTGGCCCCTGTTATTATTACAGCCCTCTGGCCCTGTTATTATTACAGCCCTCTGGCCCTGTTATTATTGCAACCTCTGGCCCTGTTATTATTACAGCCCTCTGGCCCTGTTATTATTACAGCCCTCTGGCCCTGTTATTACAGCCCTCTGGCCCTGTTATTATTACAGCCCTCTGGCCCTGTTATTATTACAGCCCTCTGGCCTGTTATTATTACAGCCCTCTGACCCTGTTATTATTACAGCCCTCTGGCCCTGTTATTATTACAGCCCTCTGGCCCTGTTATTATTACAGCCCTCTGGCCCTGTTATTATTACAGCCCTCTGACCCTGTTATTATTACAGCCCTCTGGCCCTGTTATTATTACAGCCCTCTGGCCCTGTTATTATTACAGCCCTCTGGCCCTGTTATTATTACAGCCCTCTGGCCCTGTTATTATTACAGCCCTCTGGCCCTGTTATTACAGCCCTCTGGCCCTGTTATTATTACAGCCCTCTGGCCCTGTTATTATTACAGCCCTCTGGCCCTGTTATTATTACAGCCCCCCTGGCCCTGTTATTATTACAGCCCTCTGACCCTGTTATTATTACAGCCCTCTGGCCCTGTTATTATTACAGCCCTCTGGCCCTGTTATTATTACAGCCCTCTGACCCTGTTATTATTACAGCCCTCTGGCCCTGTTATTATTACAGCCCTCTGACCTGTTATTATTACAGCCCTCTGACCCTGTTATTATTACAGCCCTCTGACCCTGTTATCAATGAAAGGGTCTCCCAGCACATGTGTCAGCTCTCCATCTTCTGCAGTGTAGAGACACCTTCTACCGTGGAGAGACACCTTCTACAGTGGTGAGATACCTTCTACAGTGGAGAGACACCTTCTGCAGTGGAGAGACACCTTCTACAGTGGAGAGACACCTTCTACAGTGGAGAGACACCTTCTGCAGTGGAGAGACACCTTCTGCAGTGGAGATACACCTTCTACAGTGGAGAGATACCTTCTACAGAGGTGAGACACCTTCTGCAGTGGTGAGACACCTTCTGCAGTGGAGAGACACCTTCTACAGTGGAGAGACACCTTCTGCAGTGGTGAGACCTTCTACAGAGGTGAGACACCTTCTGCAGTGGTGAGACACCTTCTACAGTGGAGAGACACCTTCTACAGTGGTGAGACACCTTCTGCAGTGGAGAGACACCTTCTGCAGTGGTGAGACACCTTCTACAGTGGAGAGACACCTTCTACAGTGGTGAGACACCTTCTACAGTGGAGAGACACCTTCTACAGTGGAGAGACACCTTCTACCGTGGAGAGACACCTTCTGCAGTGGAGAGACACCTTCTACAGTGGAGAGACACCTTCTACAGTGGAGAGACACCTTCTGCAGTGGAGAGACACCTTCTACAGTGGAGAGACACAGAACATTACATTCATGTTCTGTTGAAAAAAGAGACATACAATCTGGAAACAAAGAATGACAAGGTGGGTAGATGAAATGGTTTGGAGGATGATAGATGGATAGATCCATCCTCTCTGTGGTTTCTCTCTCTCTCCCTACATTAAGGTACATTCTGATAGATCCTCTCTGTGGTTTCTCTCTCTCTCCCTACATTAAGGTACATTCTGATCCATCCTCTCTGTGGTTTCTCTCTCTCTCCCTACATTAAGGTACATTCTGATATATCCATCCTCTCTGTGGTTTCTCTCTCTCTCCCTACATTAAGGTACATTCTGATAGATCCTCTCAGTGGTTTCTCTCTCTCTCCCTACATTAAGGTACATTCTGATCCATTCTCTCAGTGGTTTCTCTCTCTCTCCCTACATTAAGGTACATTCTGATAGATCCTCTCAGTGGTTTCTCTCTCTCTCCCTACATTAAGGTACATTCTGATCCATTCTCTCAGTGGTTTCTCTCTCTCTCCCTACATTAAGGTACATTCTGATAGCCCTGGTTGGAGTCAACGGTTTGGTTTCCTGATGCTGAAAAACATGTTTGTATTTCAACGCATTGCGGAATGTGACACCCACACATCAAGCTGTTCCTATCTAAACAGAAACAACATGAGATTCATGAGATATTCCCTATATAGTGCACTACTTTAGACCAGAGCCCTATTCCCTATATAGTACACTACTATAGACCAGAGCCCTATTCCCTATATAGTGCACTACTATAGACCAGAGCCCTATTCCCTATATAGTACACTACTATAGACCAGAGCCCTATTCCCTATATAGTGCACTACTATAGACCAGAGCCCTATTCCCTATATAGTGCACTACTTTAGACCAGAGCCCTATTCCCTATATAGTACACTACTTTAGACCAGAGCCTATTCCCTATATAGTACACTACTATAGACCAGAGCCCTATTCCCTATATAAAAGTACTACTATAGACCAGAGCCCTATTCCCTATATAGTACACTACTTTAGACCAGAGCTCTATTCCCTATATAGTGCACTACTTTAGACCAGAGCCCTATTCCCTATATAGTGCACTACTTTAGACCAGAGCCCTATTCCCTATATAGTGCACTACTATAGACCAGAGCCCTATTCCCTATATAGTGCACTACTATAGACCAGAGCCCTATTCCCTATATAGTGCACTACTATAGACCAGAGCCCTATTCCCTATATAGTGCACTACTTTAGACCAGAGTCCTATTCCCTATATAGTACACTACTATAGACCAGAGCCCTATTCCCTATATAGTGCACTACTTTAGACCAGAGTCCTATTCCCTATATAGTGCACTACTTTAGACCAGAGTCCTTTGGCACCCTATTCCCTATATAGTGCACTACTTTAGACCAGAACCATATTCCCTATATAGTACACTACTTTAGACCAGAGCCCTATTCCCTATATAGTGCACTACTTTAGACCAGAGCCCTATTCCCTATATAGTGCACTACTATAGACCAGAGCCCTATTCCCTATATAGTGCACTACTATAGACCAGAGCCCTATTCCCTATATAGTGCACTACTATAGACCAGAGCCCTATTCCCTATATAGTGTACTACTTTAGACCAGAGCCCTATTCCCTATATAGTACACTACTTTAGACCAGAGCCCTATTCCCTATATAGTGCACTACTATAGACCAGAGCCCTATTCCCTATATAGTGCACTACTATAGACCAGAGCCTATTCCCTATATAGTACACTACTATAGACCAGGGCCCTATTCCATTACATTTACATTTAAGTCATTTAGCAGACGCTCTTATCCAGAGCGACTTACAAATTGGTGCATTCACCTTATGACATCCAGTGGGACAGTCACTTAACAATAGTGCATCTAAAACTTAGGGGGTGGGGTGAGAGGGATTACTTAACCTATCCTAGGTATTCCTTAAGGAGTGGGGTTTCAGGTGTCTCCGGAAGGTGGTGATTGACTCCGCTGTCCTGGCGTCGTGAGGGAGTTTGTTCCACCATTGGGGGCCAGGGCAGCGAACAGTTTTGACTGGGCTGAGCGGGAGCTGTACTTCCTCAGTGGTAGGGAGGCGAGCAGGCCAGAGGTGGATGAACGCAGTGCCCTTGTTTGGGTGTAGGGCCTGATCAGAGCCTGGAGGTACTGAGGTGCCGTTCCCCTCACAGCTCCGTAGGCAAGCACCATGGTCTTGTAGCGGATGCGAGCTTCAACTGGAAGCCAGTGGAGAGAACGGAGGAGCGGGGTGACGTGAGAGAACTTGGGAAGGTTGAACACCAGACGGGCTGCAGCGTTCTGGATGAGTTGAAGGGTTTAATGGCACAGGCAGGAGCCCAGCCAACAGCGAGTTGCAGTAATCCAGACGGGAGATGACAAGTGCCTGGATTAGGACCTGCGCCGCTTCCTGTGTGAGGCAGGGTCGTACTCTGCGGATGTTGTAGAGCATGAACCTACAGGAACGGGCCACCGCCTTGATGTTAGTTGAGAACGACAGGTGTTGTCCAGGATCACGCCAAGGTTCTTGGCGCTCTGGGAGGAGGACACAATGGAGTTGTCGACCGTGATGGCGAGATCATGGAGCAGGGCAGTCCTTCCCGGGAGGAAGAGCAGCTCCGTCTTGCCGAGGTTCAGCTTGAGGTGGTGATCCGTCATCCACACTGATATGTCTGCCAGACATGCAGAGATGCGATTCGCCACCTGGTCATCAGAAGGGGAAAGGAGAAGATTAATTGTGTGTCGTCTGCATAGCAATGATAAGAGAGACCATGTGAGGTTATGACAGAGCCAAGTGACTTGGTGTATAGCGAGAATAGGAGAGGGCCAAGAACAGAGCCCTGGGGGACACCAGTGGTGAGAGCGCGTGGTGAGGAGACAGATTCTCGCCACGCCACCTGGTAGGAGCGACCTGTCAGGTAGGACGCAATCCAAGCGTGGGCCGCGCCGGAGATGCCCAACTCGGAGAGGGTGGAGAGGAGGATCTGATGGTTCACAGTATCGAAGGCAGCCGATAGATCTAGAAGGATGAGAGCAGAGGAGAGAGTTAGCTTTAGCAGTGCGGAGCGCCTCCGTGATACAGAGGAGAGCAGTCTCAGTTGAATGACTAGTCTTGAAACCTGACTGATTTGGATCAAGAAGGTCATTCAGAGAGAGATAGCGGGAGAGCTGGCCAAGGACGGCACGTTCAAGAGTTTTGGAGAGAAAGAAAGAAGGATACTGGTCTGTAATTGTTGACATCGGAGGGATCGAGTGTAGGTTTTTTCAGAAGGGGTGCAACTCTCGCTCTCTTGAAGACGGAAGGGACGTAGCCAACGGTCAGGGATGAGTTGATGAGCGAGGTGAGGTAAGGAGAAGGTCTCCGGAAATGGTCTGGAGAAGAGAGGAGGGGATAGGGTCAAGCGGGCAGGTTGTTGGGCGGCCGGCCGTCACAAGGCGCGAGATTTCATCTGGAGAGAGAGGGGAGAAAGAGGTCAGAGCACAGGGTAGGGCAGTGTGAGCAGAACCAGCGGTGTCGTTTGACTTAGCAAACGAGGATCGGATGTCGTTGACCTTCTTTTCAAAATGGTTGACGAAGTCATCTGCAGAGAGGGAGGAGGGGGGGGAGGGGGCGGAGGATTCAGGAGGGAGGAGAAGGTGGCAAAGAGCTTCCTAGGGTTAGAGGCAGATGCTTGAAATTTAGCGTGGTAGAAATATAGTATCCCTATATAGTACACTACTATAGACCAGAGCCCTATTCCCTATATAGTACACTACTATAGACCAGAGCCCTATTCCCTATATAGTGCACTACTATAGACCAGAGCCCTATTCCCTATATAGTACACTACTTTAGACCAGAGCCCTATTCCCTATATAGTGCACTACTATAGACCAGAGCCCTATTCCCTATATAGTGCACTACTATAGACCAGAGCCCTATTCCCTATATAGTGCACTACTTTAGACCAGAGCCCTGTTCCCTATATAGTACACTACTTTAGACCAGAGCCCTATTCCCTATATAGTGCACTACTATAGACCAGAGCCCTATTCCCTATATAGTGTACTACTTTAGACCAGAGCCCTATTCCCTATATAGTACACTACTTTAGACCAGAGCCCTATTCCCTATATAGTACACTACTTTAGACAGAGCCCTATTCCTATATAGTGCACTACTATAGACCAGAGCCCTATTCCCTATATAGTTCACTACTTTAGACCAAAGCCTATTCCCTATATAGTGCACTACTATAGACCAGAGCCCTATTCCCTATATAGTACACTACTATAGACCAGGGCCCTATTCCTATATAGTACACTACTATAGACCAGAGCCCTATTCCCTATATAGTACACTACTATAGACCAGAGCCCTATTCCCTATATAGTACACTACTATAGACCAGAGCCCTATTCCCTATATAGTGCACTACTTTAGACCAGAGCCCTATTCCCTATATAGTACACTACTATAGACCAGAGCCCTATTCCCTATATATTACACTACTATAGACCAGAGCCCTATTCCCTATATAGTACACTACTATAGACCAGAGCCCTATTCCCTATATAGTGAACTACTATAGACCAGAGCCCTATTCCCTATATAGTGCACTACTATAGACCAGAGCCCTATTCCCTATATAGTGCACTACTATAGACCAGAGCCCTATTCCCTATATAGTGCACTACTATAGACCAGAGCCCTATTCCTTATATAGTACACTACTATAGACCAGAGCCCTATTCCCTATATAGTTCACTACTTTAGACCAAAGCCCTATTCCCTATATAGTGCACTACTATAGACCAGAGCCCTATTCCCTATATAGTACACTACTATAGACCAGGGCCCTATTCCCTATATAGTACACTACTATAGACCAGAGCCCTATTCCCTATATAGTACACTACTATAGACCAGAGCCCTATTCCCTATATAGTGCACTACTATAGACCAGAGCCCTATTCCCTATATAGTACACTACTATAGACCAGAGCCCTATTCCCTATATAGTACACTACTATAGACCAGAGCCCTATTCCCTATATAGTACACTACTATAGACCAGAGCCCTATTCCCTATATAGTGCACTACTTTAGACCAGAGCCCTATTCCCTATATAGTACACTACTATAGACCAGAGCCCTATTCCCTATATATTACACTACTATAGACCAGAGCCCTATTCCCTATATAGTACACTACTATAGACCAGAGCCCTATTCCCTATATAGTGAACTACTATAGACCAGAGCCCTATTCCCTATATAGTGCACTACTATAGACCAGAGCCCTATTCCCTATATAGTGCACTACTATAGACCAGAGCCCTATTCCCTATATAGTGCACTACTATAGACCAGAGCCCTATTCCTTATATAGTACACTACTATAGACCAGAGCCCTATTCCCTATATAGTACACTACTATAGACCAGAGCGCTATTCCCTATATATTACACTACTATAGACCAGAGCCCTATTCCCTATATAGTACACTACTATAGACCAGAGCCCTATTCCCTATATATTACACTACTATAGACCAGAGCCCTATTCCCTATATAGTACACTACTATAGACCAGAGCCCTATTCCCTATATAGTGAACTACTATAGACCAGAGCCCTATTCCCTATATAGTGCACTACTATAGACCAGAGCCCTATTCCCTATATAGTGCACTACTATAGACCAGAGCCCTATTCCCTATATAGTGCACTACTATAGACCAGAGCCCTATTCCTTATATAGTACACTACTATAGACCAGAGCCCTATTCCCTATATAGTACACTACTATAGACCAGAGCGCTATTCCCTATATATTACACTACTATTGACCAGAGCCCTATTCCCTATATAGTGAACTACTATAGACCAGAGCCCTATTCCCTATATAGTACACTACTATAGACCAGAGCCCTATTCCCTATATAGTACACTAGTACACTACAGACAGCACAGTATAACTACAGACAGTACAGTATAACTACAGACAGTACAGTATAACTACAGACAGTACAGTATAACTACAGACAGTATAGTATAACTACAGACAGTACAGTATAACTACAGACAGGACAATATAACTACAGACTGCACAGTATAACTACAGACAGTATAGTACAGTATAACTATTCCCTTCATCTATCTATCTATCTCTCTCTCTCTCTCTCTCTCTCTCTCTCTCTCTCTCTCTCTCTCTCTCTCTCTCTCTCTCTCTCTCTCTCTCTCTCTCTCTCTCTCTCTCTCTCTCTCAAAAGTGAAATAAACGATAAAAATGAACAGTAAACATTACATTAAGTTCCCCCCATCTCTTTCTCTCTCACATACTCTCTATCTCCACACCTGTCTCCCTCCCTCTCTCTCTCTTCCCTCTCTCTTGCAGCTCATAATATGTGAACCGATGTGACAAGGCAGACCTTGTTTTTACCCTCTCTTTGCATCTGTCTCTGGAACCTACTGGTTGCCATGGAGAATGGTGTTGAACATGCCGTACAGAACCTTTCCTCTCTCTCGTTTCTCTCCATATCTCTCCCTCCCTCTCTCTCCCTCCCTCCCTCTGTCTCCCTCCCTCCCTCCATCCCTCTCTCTCTCTCTCTCCCTCCCTCTCTCTCCCTCCCTCCCTCTACCTCCCTCTCTCTCTCCCTCCCTCTCTCTCCCTCCCTCCCTCTACCTCCCTCTCTCTCCCTCCCAACTCTCCCTCCCTCCCTCTACCTCCCCTGCTGTCTCTCTTGCGCCCCCTCTAGGTAGCCTAGCAGTGTCAGATGTTAGCTAGCATTGCTAGCCCTGTTAGATGTTAGCTAGCATTGCTAGTCCTGTTAGATGTTAGCTGGCCTAGCAGTGTCAGATGTTAGCTAGCCTAGCCCTGTTAGGTGTTAGCTAGCATTGCTAGTCCTGTTAATGTTTGCTAGCATTGCTAGTCCTGTTAATGTTTGCTAGCATTGCTAGCCCTGTTAGATGTTAGCAAGCCTAGCCCTGTTAGGTGTTAGCTAGCCTAGCCCTGTTAGATGTTAGCTAGCCTAGCCCTGTTAGGTGTTAGCTAGCATTGCTAGCCCTGTTAGGTGTTAGCTAGCATTGCTAGCCCTGTTAGGTGTTAGCTAGCATTGCTAGCCCTGTTAGACGTTTGCTAGCCTAGACTTGTTAGATGTTAGCTGTCCTAGCAGCATCAGATGTTAGCTAGCATTGCTAGCATGCGTCTAGCATTTGATGATAGTTTTCTACTAGCACCGTTAGCACTGTTGGCTAGCTCTTTGCTCCACCACTCTGTGTTGGTCTGCTGGGCTGCTGGCCAGACAGCTCTAGAAACAGCAGAACACTATAATATTACAGTAGTATTGCCGAGCAGCACTGTAGCGGTGTAGAAACACGTGGTAACAATAATGAGAGTCCTATTTTACGAATTTGGGTCAGCAGGACAGGCTGAGGCTTCATCAATTAAAGTAAATGAATAGTAGTTGAAAACAGAGACTAGAAAAAAAAACATTCCCTTATCCTTCGATCAGATGGTGTCTATTGTTTTAGAGGAACCCCCTCCTCTCACCCTGCGTCATATTTCAGTGATCCGGGATACGTGGAACGGGATATGTAAGAAACAGGCGCTGTGCTCGATCCGCTGTCCATGGTGCTGAAACTGAAACTGAGCTTAAAAAATAAAAAATATGAACCGTCGGGAATTCCTCCTCCTCTATTTCTCCCCCTCCCTCGCAGCCCCACCAGCGGCTACATAAACAGCACACATCCCAGCCCACATCTCAGACCTAACATTACATCTGTCCTCAATGGGTTATGTGGGGTTTTATTCAAGGTTGAATGGAAATACAGCGGGCGGGAGAATCTCTTATTGTGGGAGCGTTCCAGGGAGAAGGAATGGGAGAGTTCCAGGGAGAAGGAATGGGAGAGTTCCAGGGAGAAGGAATGGGAGCGTTCCAGGGAGAAGGAATGGGAGGGTTCCAGGGAGAAGGAATGGGAGAGTTCCAGGGAGAAGGAATGGGAGCGTTCCAGGGAGAAGGAATGGGAGCGTTCCAGGGAGAAGGAATGGGAGCGTTCCAGGGAGGAATGGGAGCGTTCCAGTGAGAAGGAATGGGAGGGTTCTATCAGATGGGACAAAGCTGACGGCTCCGTCGGGAATATATTTCCTCACAGGCCAATGATCCGAGTCCCCCTCTCTCTCTCTCTCTCTCTCTCTCTCTCTCTCTCTCTCTCTCTCTCTCTCTCTCTCTCTCTCTCTCTCTCTCTCTCTCTCTCTCTCTCTCTCTCTCTCTCTCTCTCTCTCTCTCTCTCTCTCTCTCTCTCTCTCTCTCTCTCTCTCTCTCTCTCGCTTTCTCTCAATTCATTTAAATTCTTAGCGCTTTATTTTCATGGGAAAAATATGTTTACATTGCCCAATGCACGTGAAATAGATAATAAACAAAAGTAAAACTAGACAATTAAAAAATGAACAGTAAACATTACAATTACAAGTTTCAAGGGAATTGACAGATGTCTTGTTATGTCTATATACAGTCTTATACTAGTGTGCAAATAGTTAAAGTACAAAATGGAAAATAAATAAGCATAAATATGGGTTGTATTTACAATGGTGTTAGTTCTTCAGTGGTTGCCCTTTTGTTGTGGCAACAGGTCACACATTTTGATGCTGTGATGTCACACTGTGGAATTTCACCCAGTAGATATGGGAGTTAATTTCACCCAGTAGACATGGGAGTTAATTTCACCCAGTAGACATGGGAGTTAATTTCCCCCAGTAGACATGGGAGTTAATTTCACCCAATAGACATGGGAGTTAATTTCACCCAATAGACATGGGAGTTAATTTCCCCCAGTAGACATGGGAGTTAATTTCCCCCAGTAGACATGGGAGTTAATTTCCCCCAGTAGACATGGGAGTTAATTTCACCCAGTAGACATGGGAGTTAATTTCCCCCAGTAGACATGGGAGTTAATTTCCCCCAGTAGACATGGGAGTTAATTTCACCCAGTAGACATGGGAGTTAATTTCCCCCAGTAGACATGGGAGTTAATTTCCCCCAGTAGACATGGGAGTTAATTTCACCCAGTAGACATGGGAGTTAATTTCCCCCAGTAGACATGGGAGTTAATTTCCCCCAGTAGACATGGGAGTTAATTTCACCCAGTAGATATGGGAGTTAATTTCCCCCAGTAGACATGGGAGTTAATTTCCCCCAGTAGACATGGGAGTTAATTTCACCCAGTAGACATGGGAGTTAATTTCCCCCAGTAGACATGGGAGTTAATTTCCCCCAGTAGACATGGGAGTTAATTTCACCCAATAGACATGGGAGTTAATTTCCCCCAGTAGACATGGGAGTTAATTTCCCCCAGTAGACATGGGAGTTTATCAAGATCGGGTTTGTTTAGGAATGATTTGTTTGGTCTGTGTAATCTGAGGGAAATATGTGTCTCTAATATGGTCATACATTGGACAGGAGGTTAGGAAGTGCAGCTCAGTTTCCACCTCATTTTGTGGGCAGTGAGCACATAGCCCGTCTTCTCTTGAGAGCCATGTCTGCCTACGGCGGCCTTTCTCAATAGCAAGGCTATGCTCACTGAGTCTGTACATAGTCAAAGCTTTCCTTAAGTTTGGGTCAATCACAGTGGCCAGGTATTTTGCCACTGTGTCCTCTCTCTGTTTAGGGCCAAATAGCATTCTAGTTTGCTCTGTTTTTTTGTAAATGCTTTCCAATGTGTCAAGTAATTATCTTTTTGTTTTCTCATGATTTGATTGGGTCTAATTGTGTTGCTGTCCTGGGGCTCTGTGGGGTGTTTGTGAACAGAGCCCCAGGACCAGCTTGCTTAGGGGACTCTTCTCCAGGTTCATCTTTCTGTAGGTGATGGCTTTGTTAAAGAAGGTTTGGGAATCGCTTCCTTTTAGGTGGTTGTAGATTTTGATAATTAGTGGTTATCGGCCTAATTCTGCTCTACATGCATTATTTGGTATTTTACGATGTACAGAGGATGTTTTTGAGTTTTTGAGTCAAATTGAGTCTCAATTTGGTGTTTGTCCCATTTTGTGAATTATTGGTTGGTGAGCGGACCCCAGACCTCACAACCATAAAGGGCAATGGGTTCTTTAACTCATTCAAGTATTTTTAGCCAGATCCTAATTGATATGTTACGTCTCTCTCTCTCTCTCTCTCTCTCTCTCTCTCTCTCTCTCTCTCTCTCTCTCTCTCTCTCTCTCTCTCTCCCCCTCTCTCTCTCTCTCTCTCTCTCTCTCTCCCTCTCTCTCTCTCCCCCCGTTCTCTCTCTCTCTCTCTCTCTCTCTCTCTCTCTCTCTCTCTCTCTCTCTCTCTCTCTCTCTCTCTCTCTCTCTCTCTCTCTCTCTCTCTCTCTCTCTCTCTCTCTCTCTCTCTCTCCCCCTCTCTCTCTCTCTCTCTCTCTCTCTCCCCGTTCTCGCTCTCATGAATGTAAAAGGGAATAGAGACAGACGTATGAATCAACGACACTAGAAGTCTTTGCACAGACATAAGCCTGCTTGACGATCCTGTGGCTCTATTCTCTACCGTTGCTATAACACGTGATGCATGTAAAGTACTGTACTCTGTGTGTGAGGTCTTTGAATCAGTCAGCTTTAAAAAGGTTATCAACACATCCTAATAGCCAGGGACAGATAATGGGCTATAGGGAGAGGAAATGACTGAGTCCCAAATGAAACCCTATACTCTATATAGTGTACTACTTTGGAACAGGCCGTGCACCATGAAGGGAACAGTGTTTCATTTTGGGAAACACAGTTTAAATACCACCATTGTCTCTCCTGAACGGAGGGATTTAAGCTCATATCTCATATCCCATGTTAGAGACACTCCATTTAGTTTGATATGTGACGTTCCGGATGTTTTCACTTACAATAACGTTCAATATGTTAAGAATTCCAATTTGTTCTGGCTAATGTTAGCTAGGTGGCTAATGTTAGCTAGGTGGCTAATGTTAGCTAGGTGGCTAATGTTAGCTAGGTGGCTAATGTTAGCTAGGTGGCTAATGTTAGCTAGGTGGCTAATGTTAGCTAGGTGGCTAGGTGGCTAATGTTAGCTAGGTGGCTAATGTTAGCTAGGTGGCTAGGTGGCTAATGTTAGCTAGGTGGCTAATGTTAGCTAGGTGGCTAGGTGGCTAATGTTAGCTAGGTGGCTAATGTTAGCTAGGTGGCTAATGTTAGCTAGGTGGCTAGGTGGCTAATGTTAGCTAGGTGACTAATGTTAGCTAGGTGGCTAATGTTAGCTAGGTGGCTAGGTGGCTAATGTTAGCTAGGTGGCTAATGTTACCTAGGTGGCTAGGTGGCTAATGCTAACGTTAGCTGGCTGGCTAACATTAGCACGGCTAGGGGTTAGGGTTAAGGTTAGGGATAAGGTTATGAGTTAGGTTGAAGGGTTTAAGGTTAGCAGAAGAGTTAGCTAAAAGGGTTGCGGTTAGAATTAGGGGAAGGGTTAGCTAACATTGCTAATTAGTTGCTAATTAGCTGCTAAAAGGGTTAAGGTTAGGATTAGGGGAAGGGTTAGCTGACATTGCTAATTAGTTGCTAATTAGTTAAAAGGGTTAAGGTTAGGATTAGGGGAAGGGTTAGCTAACATTGCTAATTAGTTGCTAATTAGCTGCTAAAAGGGTTAAGGTTAGGATTAGGGGAAGGGTTAGCTAACATTGCTAATTAGTTGCTAATTAGCTAAAAGGGTTCAGGTTAGGATTAGGGGAAGGGTTAGCTAACATTGCTAATTAGTTGCTAATCAGCTAAAAAAGTAGTAATAAGTTGACAAGTTGCTAGTTAGCTAAAACGCTATAGTTTTATAGACTAGACGTTCGCATTATAAGCCTACTCATGCACACCGACCAACCACTGTCCTTTCCAGTAACCTTCTGTCTTATGTAACTCTACCAAACGTAACATATCATGCCGATTTGAGAGTCCCAGATGTACTTTTACTATGTTATGTCTAGTCTATGAGAGACCAGGCTAGATATCCTACACCAGCCTCCAGAGGGAGAAGGACGTTCAGAGTTGGAACCTTTTAGGCCTGAAGACTATAGACATTCCTCCACCCCCCAAGCCATATATCCTGTCAGCTGATTCTGTCGTGTGTAAAACTCCCTGGTGTTAAACCCCCTGGTGTTAAACCCCCTGGTGTTAAACCTCCTGGTGTTAAACCCCCTGGTGTTAAACCCCCTGGTGTTAAACTCCCTGGTGTTAAACCCCCTGGTGTTAAACTCCCTGGTGTTAAACCCCCTGGTGTTAAACCCCCTGGTGTTAAACCCCCTGGTGTTAAACCCCCTGGTGTTAAACCCCCTGGTGTTAAATCTCTTGTAGTTAAACCCCCTGGTGTTAAACCCCCTGGTGTTAAACCCCCTGGTGTTAAACCCCCTGGTGTTAAACCCCCTGGTGTTAAACCCCCTGGTGTTAAACCCCCTGGTGTTAAATCTCTTGTAGTTAAACCTCCTGGTGTT
>NW_025751077.1:2500-16573 GCF_021184085.1 Oncorhynchus gorbuscha
TGCATCTCAGCCCAGCCTGCATATCAGTCCAGCCTCCATCTCAGCCCAGCCTGTGATCCCAGCCCAGCTTGCGTCTCTGTGCCCAGCTCTGCATCTCAGTCCAGCCTGCATCTCAGCCCAGCCTGCACCTCAGCCCCAGCCTGCACCTCAGTCCAGCCTGCACTCAGCCCAGCCTGCACCCCAGCCCAGCCTGCATTCCCTCAGCCCAGCCTGCACCTCCTCAGTCCAGCCTGCACCTCAGTCCAGCCTGCATCTCAGCCCAGCCTGCATCTCAGCCCAGCCTGCATCTCAGTCCAGCCTGCATCTCGTAGTCCAGCCTGCATCTTCAGCCCAGCCTGCACCTCAGCCCAGCCTGCACCTCTCGGCCTCCAGCCTGCACCTCAGTCCAGCCTGCATCTCAGCCCAGCCTGCATCTCAGCCCAGCCTGCATCTCAGCCCAGCCTGCCCGGCCGGGTGCCCTCTGTTGACGCTTTAGCTCTTTGCCCACTGGTGACTTTTGTGAGCTGTTTTTGACTTTAACTGGCCCAACACCTTCAATGCTCATGTCAAAACCAAAATGCTTGAAACACTGATGAGCTCAATCTATTTATTATCTGTTTTATTCTCCAGGGGATGGTAATCAGCAGGAAGTGCAGTACAGTGTGTTTGAAGCTCACTGCAGCCAATGGGCAGTGTGGAAGTAGGGCCTGCTGTGTGTCATTCATCAAATCAAATCAAATCAAATCAAATTTTATTTGTCACATACACATGGTTAGCAGATGTTAATGCGAGTGTAGCGAAATGCTTGTGCTTCTAGTTCCGACAATGCAGTGATAACCAACAAGCAATCTAACTAATACCTAAACTACTGTCTTATACATGTGTAAGGGATAAGGAACATGTACATAAGGATATATGAATGAGTGATGGTACAGAGCAGCATACAGTAGATGGGCAATTTAGTACAGTATATACATATGAGATGATGTAGACAAAGTAAAAAAAATTGGCATAGTTAAAGTGGCTAGTGATACATGTGTTACATAAGGATGCAGTCGATGTTGTAGAGTACAGTATATACATATGCATATGAGATGAATAATGTAGGGTAAGTAACATTATATAAGGTAGCATTGTTTAAAGTGGCTAGTGATATATTTACATCATTTCCATCAATTCCCATTATTAAAATGGCTGGAGTTGGGTCAGTGTCAATGACAGTGTGTTGGCAGCAGCCACTCAATGTTAGTGGTGGCTATTTAACAGTCTGATGGCCTTGAGATAGAAGCTGTTTTTCAGTCTCTCGGTCCCAGCTTTGATGCACCTGTACTGACCTCGCCTTCTGGATGATAGCGGGGTGAACAGGCAGTGGTTCGGGTGGTTGATGTCCTTGATGATCTTTATGGCCTTCCTGTAACAACGGGTGGTGTAGGTGTCCTGGAGGGCAGGTAGTTTGCCCCCGGTGATGCGTTGTGCAGTCCTCACTACCCTCTGGAGAGCCTTACGGTTGAGGGCGGAGCAGTTGCCGTACCAGGCGGTGATACAGCCCGCCAGGATGCTCTCGATTGTGCATCTGTAGAAGTTTGTGAGTGCTTTTGGTGACAAGCCGAATTTTTTCAGCCTCCTGAGGTTGAATAGGCGCTGCTGCGCCTTCTTCACGACGCTGTCAGTGTGAGTGGACCAATTCAGTTTGTCTGTGATGTGTATGCCGAGGAACTTAAAACTAGCTACCCTCTCCACTACTGTTCCATCGATGTGGATAGGGGGTGTTCCCTCTGCTGTTTCCTGAAGTCCACAATCATCTCCTTAGTTTTGTTGACGTTGAGTGTGAGGTTATTTTCCTGACACCACACTCCAAGGGCCCTCACCTCCTCCCTGTAGGCCGTCTCGTCGTTGTTGGTAATCAAGCCTACCACTGTTGTGTCGTCCGCAAACTTGATGATTGAGTTGGAGGCGTGCGTGGCCACGCAGTCGTGGGTGAACAGGGAGTACAGGAGAGGGCTCAGAACGCACCCTTGTGGGGCCCCCGTGTTGAGGATCAGCGGGGAGGAGATGTTGTTGCCTACCCTCACCACCTGGGGGCGGCCCGTCAGGAAGTCCAGTACCCAGTTGCACAGGGCGGGTCGAGACCCAGGGTCTCGAGCTTGATGACGAGCTTGGAGGGTACTATGGTGTTGAATGCCGAGCTGTAGTCGATGAACAGCATTCTCACATAGGTATTCCTCTTGTCCAGGTGGGTTAGGGCAGTGTGCAGTGTGGTTGAGATTGCATCGTCTGTGGACCTATTTGGGCGGTAAGCAAATTGGAGTGGGTCTAGGGTGTCAGGTAGGGTGGAGGTGATATGGTCCTTGACTAGTCTCTCAAAGCACTTCATGATGACGGAAGTGAGTGCTACGGGGCGGTAGTCGTTTAGCTCAGTTACCTTAGCTTTCTTGGGAACAGGAACAATGGTGGCCCTCTTAAAGCATGTGGGAACAGCAGACTGGTATAGGGATTGATTGAATATGTCCGTAAACACACCGGCCAGCTGGTCTGCGCATGCTCGGAGGGCGCGGCTGGGGATGCCGTCTGGGCCTGCAGCCTTGCGAGGGTTAACACGTTTAAATGTCTTACTCACCTCGGCTGCAGTGAAGGAGAGACTGCATGTTTCCGTTGCAGGCCGTGTCAGTGGCACTGTATTGTCCTCAAAGCGGGCAAAAAGTTATTTAGTCTGCCTGGGAGCAAGACATCCTGGTCCGTGACTGGGCTGGATTTCATCTTGTAGTCCGTGATTGACTGTAGACCCTGCCACATGCCTCTTGTGTCTGAGCCATTGAATTGAGATTCCACTTTGTCTCTGTACTGACGCTTAGCTTGTTTGATAGCCTTACGGAGGGAATAGCTGCACTGTTTGTATTCAGTCATGTTGCCAGACACCTTGCCCTGATTAAAAGCAGTGGTTCGCGCTTTCAGTTTCACGCGAATGCTGCCATCAATCCACGGTTTCTGGTTAGGGAATGTTTTTATCGTTGCTATGGGAACGACATTCGACGCACGTTCTAATGAACTCGCACACCGAATCAGCGTATTCGCCAATATTCCCATCTGACGCAATACGAAACATGTCCCAGTCCACGTGATGGAAGCAGTCTTGGAGTGTAGAGTCAGCTTGTTCTGACCAGCGTTTGGACAGACCTCAGCGTGGGAGCCTCTTGTTTTAATTCTGCCTGTAGGCAGGGATCAGCAAAATGGAGTCGTGGTCAGCTTTTTCCGAAAGGGGGCGGGGCAGGGCCTTATATGCCGCGGAAGTTAGAGTAACAATGATCCAAGGTTTTACCACCCCTGGTTGCGCAATCTATATGCTGATAAAATTTAGGGAGTCTTGTTTTCAGATTGTTAAAATCCCCAGCTACAATGAATGCAGCCTCCCGGATAAATGTTTTCCAGTTTGCAAAGAGTTAAATAAAGTTCGTTCAGAGCCATCGATGTGTCTGCTTGGGGGATATATACGGCTGTGATTATAATCGAAGAGAATTCTCTTGGAAGATAATGCGGTCTACATTTGATTGTGAGGAATTCTAAATCAGGGGGTGAACAGAAGGATTTGAGTTCCTGTATGTTTTCTTCATCACACCATGTCCCGTTAGTCATGAGGCATACGCCTCCACTCTTCTTACCAGAGAGATGTTTGTTTCTGTCGGGCGCGATGCGTGGAGAAACCCGTTGGCTGCACCGCTCGGATAGCGTCTTCCAGTAAGCCATGTCTCCTAAAGCAGAGAACGTTGCAGTCTCTGATGTCCCTCTGGAATGCCACCACCGGATTTCATCAACCTGTTGTCGAGAGACTGGACATTGGCAAGAAGAATACTGGGAAGTGGTGCGCGATGTGCCCTTCTCCGGAGTCTGACCAGAACACCTTCGCGCGTTTCCCTTTTCGGAGTCGCTTTCCTTGGGTCGCTGCATGCGATCCATTCCGTTGTCCTGTTTGTCAGGGGCAGAACACAGTGATCGCGTCGCGAAAACATATTCTGGTCGTACTGATGGTGAGTTGACGCGATCTTATATTCAGTAGTTCTTTCGACTGTATGTAATGAAAACCTAAGATGACCTGGGGTACTAATGTAAGAAATAACACGTAAAAAACAAAAAACTGCATAGTTTCCTAGGGAACGCAGCTGAGGCGGCCATCTCAGTCGGCGCCGGAAGTAGATTGATCTCCCGCCTGTTGCTGTGATGTGAGTTGATTTCCTCTTGGTTTAGGAACCACTAAGCATTTATCTTTACATACACTTCTCTTTCTCCGTTTCTCTGCTCTCTCACAATTAAGCTGTTTTTAAAGATATCATTTTCATCTCTCACCATTCACTGACATAGCCATGAACAAAGATTCTAGACTCTCCATGAGCACTGCAGCAAGTCAAGCCCCCTCTAAATGAAGGGAACGTTCTCTTTTTCATCGAACAGAAACGTAGGCTATACCCAATTCTAGCAAAGTGTTATTTACACAAGACCAGAGATTAAAATGAACACACACATTACTGTAGACATGCAGACATCCTAACCCTAACCTACCTCAATCAGCCTGACTAACCGGTGTCTGTATGTAGCCTCGCTACTTTATAGCCTCGCTACTGTATATAGCCTGGGTTTTTACTGTTGTTTTATTTCTTTACTTACCTATTGTTCACCTAATACCTTTTTTGCACTATTGTTAGCCTTGTAAGTAAGCGTTTCATCGTGGTAAAGGTCTACACCTGTATTCGGTGCACGTGACAAATAAACTTTAATTTGATTTGATGCCCAAGGGAAAGCCAGCTGTGCCCATCAACATACACATACACAAACTCACGAATGTATGTGTTTTCTAGCAAAACACACAGCTATTAGAAATTGTGTTCACACTATAATTCACAAAAGCACTTACAGAAAATCCTTATCAGCAGAAACAGACTGAGAGAGGGAACTCAGAAGTGATTAGCTTTCAGCTTCTCAATCAGGTCTGCCTCAAGTGTGTGTGTGTGTGCCTGCGTGTGTGTGCAAGGCTGCATCTGTGTGTTCAAATGCTTTTAACTGTCACTATAGCACCACGCACAGTCATAGATCAAAGCTCTAAATAGTTAAGGAGAAAACGGGATTCAATATAATCAAACTGTTTTATTCCTTTAACATTATAGCCATATAGTAGAAATAGATATTGTGTTGAAGCAATGAGGGAATGAAGAAGCCTTCACCATTTCACTATGCTCATGGCATGCTTCATGTGAATGAAATATCTGAATAATGTGTGGTTCATATGGCTCTCTCTATGGCCCATGCATATTTCACTACTTATATTTCTTTGACAGAAGATGAGCACTCAAACCCTGGGGGTTCCTAGAGCACACAGACAAACACACACACACACACACACACACACACACACACACACACACACACACACACACACACACACACACGGGAACACACACACACACACACACACACACACACACACACACACACACACACACACACACACACACACACACACACACACACACACACACACACACACACACACAGACAGACAGACAGACAGACAGACAGACAGACAGACAGACAGACAGACAGACAGACAGACAGACAGACAGACAGACAGACAGACAGACAGACAGACAGACATGAACACATGCATGTACCCTTTCTCCAACCCTCTCTCCTGAAAAGGGTGAAATCTATTTCCAACCTTACGCGCTCTAGCCTAGTGGCTAGAGCGTTGGACTAGTAACCGGAAGGCTGCGAGTTCAAACCCCTGAGCTGACAAGGTACAAATCTGTCGTTCTGCCACTGAAAAGGCAGTTAACCCACTGTTCCCAGGCCGTCATTGAAAAAAAGAATATGTTCTTAACTGACTTGCCTGGTTAAATAAAGATAAAATTAAATTAAATTAGAAAAAAGGTGCTATCTACAACATAAAAAGTGTTCTTCAGCTGTCCCCATAGGATAACCTTTTGACCAACCCTTTTTGGTTTCAGGTAGAATCCTTTTACACAGAGGGTTCTATATGGAACCCAAATGAGTTCTACCTGGAACCTGAAAGAGTTATCCTATGGGGGACAGATAAAGAACCCTTTTGGAACCTTTTTTTCTAAAAGTGAAGTTATAAATGACAATGCCTTTGCTCATCAGATCTACTCTGATATTCCTATTCCTCAGTATTTTCCTAGCGATACAAGGTTTTCCCAGGATATTCTAGTCTTTTTTCCACCTATTACATCCGTCTGGAACGTGTGTGTATCTGTCCTCATGACTATCGAAACACCCTGTTCCCACACACACACACACACAGCTCACCCAATCCCCTGGTAGCTGGCAGGTAGCGTGGTGGTTAGAGCGTTGGGCTAGTGGTTAGAGTGTTGGGCCAGTAACCGAAAGGTTGCTAAATCAAATCCCCAAGCTGACAAGGTAAAAATCTGTTGTTCTGCCCCTGAACAAGGCAGTTAACCCACTGTTTCTAGGCCGTCATTGTAAATAAGAATTGTTCTTAACTGACTTGACTAGTTACATAAATGACTTTAAAAAAGTCTTGTGTCATCAGTCTGGTCAAGGATTTTCTCTGATCAATGATCTTCCTGATCAATATGACCATGTACAGCTGGTCAACACACACGCTTGCACGAACACACACATCCAAGGTTGGATATTGTTTTGCGTGTAGGGTTGGACTTAGTATGGATGGATGGGCTGTTGTTGTGAGTGTGTTGTGTAGGGATGCCCGTGTCAGATGCCTGACTATAATTATTTAGGCGAGGTGAAGGACACTGACCCCTGAGACCATAATGACAACAATCAGAAACATCAGTACGCTCCACCCTCCTGCTCTATCCATCATCACACCTTCCTCTGTCCTCCCTCTCTCCTCCCTCTATGTAACCTGCTAACTGGAACAGGAGGAAGGACCTCTGGAAATATACAAACACTAATGACATGCTAACCACACTGTGGATTGTCCTGATATGGGTGTCCTGATAGACAACATGGTAAGGATGTCCTGATAGACAACACGGTAAGGGTGTCCTGATAAACAACACGGTAAGGGTGATCTGATAGACAACACGGTAAGGGTGTCCTGATAGACAACACGGTAAGGGTGTTCTGATAGACAACACGGTAAGGGTGATCTGATAGACAACACGGTAAGGGTGTCCTGATAGACAACACGGTAAGGGTGTTCTGATAGACAACACGGTAAGGGTGATCTGATAGACAACACGGTAAGGGTGTCCTGATAGACAACACGGTAAGGGTGTCCTGATAGACAACACGGTAAGGGTGTTCTGATAGACAACACGGTAAGGGTGATCTGATAGACAACACGGTAAGGGTGTCCTGATAGACAACACAGTAAGGGTGATCTGATAGACAACACGGTAAGGGTGATCTGATAGACAACACGGTAAGGGTGTCCTGATAGACAACACGGTAAGGGTGTCCTGATAGACAACATGGTAAAGGTGTCCTGATAGACAACACGGTAAGGGTGTCCTGATAGACAACACGGTAAGGGTGTTCTGATAGACAACACGGTAAGGGTGTCTGATAAACAACACGGTAAGGGTGTCCTGATAGACAACACGGTAAGGGTGTTCTGATAGACAACACGGTAAGGGTATTCTGATAGACAACATGGTAAGGGTGTTCTGATAGACAACATGGTAAGGGTGTCCTGATAGACAACACGGTAAGGGTGTTCTGATAGACAAAATGGTAAGGGTGTCCTGATAGACAACATGGTAAGGATGTTTAAAAAAATATATTTCACCTTTATTTAACCAGGTAGGCTAGTTGAGAACAGGTTCTCATTTGCAACTGCGACCTGGCCAAGATAAAGCATAGCAGTGTGAACAGACAACACAGAGTTACACATGGAGTAAACAATTAACAAGTCAATAACACAGAGAAAAAAATGGGAGTCTATATACAATGTGTGCAAAAGGCATGAGGAGGTAGGCGAATAATTACAAAATTGCAGATTAACACTGGAGTGATAAATGATCAGATGATCATGTACAGGTAGAGATATCGATGTGCAAAATAGCAGAAAAGTAAATAAATAAAAACTGTGGGGATGAGGTAGGTGAAAATGGGTGTGCTATTTACCAATATATTATGTACAGCTGCAGCGATCGGTTAGCTGCTCAGCTAGCTGATGTTTGAAGTTGGTGAGGGAGATAAAAGTCTCCAACTTCAGCGATTTTTGCAATCGCTCCAGTCACAGGCAGCAGAGTACTGGAACGAAAGGCGGCCGAATGAGGTGTTGGCTTTAGGGATGATCAATGAGATACATCTGCTGGAGCGCGTGCTACGGATGGGTGTTGCCATCGTGACCAGTGAGCTGAGATAAGGCGGAGCTTTGCCTAGCATGGCCTTGTAGATGACCTGAAGCCAGTGGGTCTGGCGACGAATACGTAGCGAGGGCCAGCCGACTAGAGCATACAAGTCACAGTGGTGGGTAGTATAAGGTGCTTTAGTGACAAATCGGATGGCACTGTGATAAACTGCATCCAGTTTGCTGAGTAGAGTGTTGGAAGCAATTTTGTAGATGACGTCGCCGAAGTCGAGGATCGGTAGGATAGTCAGTTTTACTAGTGTAAGCTTGGCAGCGTGAGTGAAGGAGGCTTTGTTGCGGAATAGAAAGCCGATTCTTGATTTGATTTTCGATTGGAGATGTTTGATATGGGTCTGGAAGGAGAGTTTGCAGTCTAGCCAGACACCTAGGTATTATAGGTGTCCACATATTCAAGGTCGGAGCCATCCAGTGTGGTGATGCTAGTCGCATGCGGGTGCAGGCAGCCGCATCGGTTGAAAAGTATGCATTTGGTTTTACTAGCTGCTTAAGAGCAGTTGAGGCCACGGAAGGAGTGTTGTATGGCATTGAAGCTCGATTGAGGTTAGATATATCAGAACACCCTACCGTGTTGTGTCCTGATAGACAACACGGTAAGGGTGTTCTGATAACACTGTAATGGTGTCCTATTAAACAACATGGTAAGGGTGTTCTGATAGACAACACAGTAAGGGTGTCCTGATAGACAACATGGTATGGGTGTTCTGACAACACGGTAAGGGTGTTCTGATAGGGTGTTCTGATAGACAACAGGGTGTCTTGATAGACAACACGGTAAGGGTGTCCTGATAGACAACATGGTAAGGGTGTTCTGATAGACAACACGGTAAGGGTGTTCTGATAGACAACACGGTAAGGGTGTTCTGATAGACAACACGGTAAGGGTGTTCTGATAGACAACACGGTAAGGGTGTCCTGATAGACAACACGGTAAGGGTGTCCTGATAGACAACATTGTAAGGGTGTCCTGATAGACAACACGGTAAGGGTGTTCTGATAGACAACACGGTAAGGGTGTCCTGATAAACAAACATTGCAACACGGTAAAGGTGTCCTGATAGACAACACGGTAATGTCCTGATAGACAACACGGGGTAAGGGTGTTCTGATAGACAACACGGTAAGGGTGTCCTGATAAACAACACGGTAAGGGTGTTCTGATAGACAACACGGTAAGGGTGTCCTGATAGACAACACGGTAAGGGTGTCCTGATAGACAACACGGTAAGGGTGTTCTGATAGACAACACGGTAAGGGTGTCCTGATAGACAACACGTGTAAGGTTGTTCTGATAGACAACATGGTAAGGGTGTCTTGATAGAAACATGGTAAGGGTGTTCTGATAGACACGGTAAGGGTGTTCTGATAAACAACACGGCGGTGTCCTGATAGAATATAGGTGGAAGCTTTATAATATATCACCTGTAAGGGGGTGTCCTGATAGACAACATGGTAAGGGTGTCTTGATAGACAACACGGTAAGGGTGTCCCTGATAGACAACACGGTAAGGTTGTTCTGATAGACAACACGGTAAGGGTGTCTTGATAGACAACATGGTAAGGGTGTCCTGATAGACAACACGGTAAGGGTGTTCTGATAGACAACACGGTAAGGGTGTTCTGATAGACAACACGGTAAGGGTGTTCTGATAGACAACACGGTAAGGGTGTCCTGATAGACAACATGGTAAGGGTGTCTTGATAGACAACACGGTAAGGGTGTTCTGATAGACAACACGGTAAGGGTGTTCTGATAGACAACATGGTAAGGGTGTCCTGATAGACAACATGGTAAGGGTGTCCTGATAAACAACACGGTAAGGGTGTCTTGATAGACAACACGGTAAGGGTGTCCTGATAGACAACACGGTAAGGGTGTTCTGATAGACACCACGGTAAGGGTGTCCTGACAGACAACATGGTAAGGGTGTCTTGATAGACAACACGGTAAGGGTGTTCTGATAGGCAACACGGTAAGGGTGTTCTGATAGACAACACGGTATGGGTGTTCTGATAGACAACACGGTAAGGGTGTCCTGATAGACAACATGGTAAGGGTGTCTTGATAGACAACATGGTAAGAGTGTTATGATAGACAACACGGTAAGGGTGTTCTGATAGACAACACGGTAAGGGTGTTCTGATAGACAACACGGTAAGGGTGTCCTGATAGACAACATGGTAAGGGTGTCTTGATAGACAACACGGTAAGGGTGTTCTGATAGACAACACGGTAAGGGTGTTCTGATAGACAACACGGTAAGGGTGTTCTGATAGACAACATGGTAAAGGGTGTCCTGATAGACAACATGGTAAGGGTGTCCTGATAAACAACACGGTAAGGGTGTCTTGATAGACAACACGGTAGGGTGTCCTGATAGACAACACGGTAAGGATGTTCTGATAGACACCACGGTAAGGGTGTCCTGACAGACAACATGGTAAGGGTGTCTTGATAGACAACACGGTAAGGCTGTTCTGATAGGCAACACGGTAAGGGTGTTCTGATAGACAACACGGTAAGGGTGTTCTGATAGACAACACGGTAAGGGTGTCCTGATAGACAACATGGTAAGGGTGTCTTGATAGACAACATGGTAAGAGTGTTATGATAGACAACACGGTAAGGATGTCCTTAGACAAAACACATTTAGAATTGCATGCTGCTTTTCTAAAGGTGTAAGGCAGGTGGATGTTACATCACTAATTGCTAAAATGCATGGCCAAAAGATATCTATCTAAGAGCAAATGGGCCTTAATCAATTCCGATCACTCAGCTTTCTGCCCTATAAGCCCTCATTGACTCCCATTCAGAGTAATCAACCCCAGGGACACTCCGAGGAAGTTCTCTGGTTCTCAAGGGTGCTGCCTCCCGTGCTCATCAAAGGTATATAAACACTAACCTAGCCCAATATCTAATGAAAACATCAGTAGACTACAGCAGTACACCATTAGTCTTACTGCTGGTAATTGGTGGTACATATGTAGCGGGTGGTATTTGTACTATACATCTCAGTGCAATAGCCTGGGTCACTTCATGATTGTTCATGCAGTGAAGAGAGTGAGATAGATAGATAGAGAGAGAGATCCAGAGAGAGAGAGAGAGAGAGATCCATAGAGAGAGAAACAGTGAGCGAGACTGAGAGAGAGAGAGAGATCGAGAGAGAAAGAGAGATATCCAGAGAGAGAGAGCGAGAGATCCAGAGAGAGAGAGAGAGATCCAGAGAGAAGAGAGAGAGATCCAGAGAGAGAGAGCGAGAGATCCAGAGAGAGAGAGATCCAGAGAGAAAGAGAGAGATCCAGAGAGAGAGAGAGAGATCCAGAGAGAGAGAGCGAGAGATCCAGAGAGAGATCTAGAGAGAAAGAGAGAGAGATCCAGAGAGAGAGAGCGAGAGATCCAGAGAGAGAGATCCAGAGAGAAAGAGAGAGATCTAGAGAGAAGGAGAGAGCGATCCAGAGAGAAAGAGAGAGAGATCCAGAGAAAAGAGAGAGATCCAGAGAGAAAGAGAGGAGAGAATCCAGAGAGAAAGAGAGAGAGATCCAGAGAGAGAGAGATCCAGAGAGAAGAGAGAGAGATCCAGAGAGAAGAGAGAGAGATCCAGAGAGAGAGAGCGAGAGATCCAGAGAGAGAGATCCAGAGAGAAAGAGAGAGATCTAGAGAGAAAGAGAGAGAGATCCAGGGAGAAAGAGAGAGAGAGAGATCCAGAGAAAAAGAGAGAGAGATCCAGAGAGAAAGAGAGAGAGAGAGATCCAGATAGAAAGAGAGAGAGATCCAGAGAGAAAGAGAGAGAGATCCAGAGAGAGAGAGCGAGAGATCCAGAGAAAAGAGAGAGAGAGATCTAGAGAATGAGAGAGAGAGAGAGAGAAGAAGAGAGAGAGAGAGATCCAGAGAGAGAGAGAGAGAGAGAGAGATCCAGAGAGAAAGAGAGAGATCAGAGAGAGAGAGCGAGAGAGAGAGAGAGAGAGAGAAGAGAGAGAGAGAGAGAGAGAGAGAGAGAGAGAGAGAGAGAGAGAGAGAGAGAGAGAGAGAAAAAGAGAGAGAGAGAGAGAGAGATCCAGAGAGAGAGAGCGAGAGATCCAGAGAAAAAGAGAGAGAGATCTAGAGAGAAAGAGAGAGAGAGAGAGATCCAGAGAGAAAGAGAGAGAGAAAGAGAGATCCAGAGAGAAAGAGAGAGATCCAGAGAGAAAGAGAGAGATCCAGAGAGAAAGAGAGTGAGAGAGAGAGAGAACTAGGGAGAGAGAGATCCAGAGAGAGAGAGAGAGACAGAGAGAGAGAGAGAGAGAGACAGAGAGAGATCGAGAGAGATATGTAGCGGGTGGTATTTGTACTATACATCTCAGTGCAATAAGCCTGGGTCACTTCATGATTGTTCATGCAGTGAAGAGAGTGAGATAGATAGATAGAGAGAGAGATCCAGAGAGAGAGAGAGAGAGAGATCCATAGAGAGAGAAACAGTGAGCGAGACTGAGAGAGAGAGAGAGATCGAGAGAGAAAGAGAGATATCCAGAGAGAGAGAGCGAGAGATCCAGAGAAGAGAGATCCAGAGAGAAAGAGAGAGAGATCCAGAGAGAGAGAGAGAGATCCAGAGAGAGAGCAGAGAGAGATCCAGAGAGAGAGAGATCCAGAGAGAAAGAGAGAGAGATCCAGAGAGAAAGAGAGAGAGATCCAGAGAGAGAGAGCGAGAGATCCAGAGAGAGAGATCTAGAGAGAGAGAGAGAGATCCAGAGAGAGAGAGCGAGAGATCCAGAGAGAGAGATCAGAGAGAGAGAGAGAGATCTAGAGAGAAGGAGAGAGCGATCCAGAGAGAAAGAGAGAGAGATCCAGAGAAAAGAGAGAGAGATCCAGAGAGAAAGAGAGAGAGAGAGATCCAGAGAGAAAGAGAGAGAGATCCAGAGAGAGAGAGAGATCCAGAGAGACAGAGAGAGAGATCCAGAGAGAAAGAGAGAGAGATCCAGAGAGAGAGAGCGAGAGATCCAGAGAGAGAGATCCAGAGAGAAAGAGAGAGAGATCTAGAGAGAGAAGAGAGATCCAGGAGAAAGAGAGAGAGAGAGATCCAGAGAAAAAGAGAGAGAGATCCAGAGAGAGAGAGAGAGAGAGATCCAGATAGAAAGAGAGAGAGATCCAGAGAGAGAGAGAGAGATCCAGAGAGAGAGAGCGAGAGATCCAGAGAAAGAGAGAGAGAGATCTAGAGAATGAGAGAGAGAGAGAGAGAGAAAGAGAGAGAGAGAGATCCAGAGAGAGAGAGAGAGAGAGAGATCCAGAGAGAGAGAGAGAGATCCAGAGAGAGAGAGAGAGAGAGAGAGAGAGAGAGAGAGAGAGAGAGAGAGAGAGAGAGAGAGAGAGAGAGAGAGAGAGAGAGAGATCCAGAGAGAGAGAGCGAGAGATCCAGAGAAAAGAGAGAGAGATCTAGAGAGAGAGAGAGAGAGAGAGAGATCCAGAGAGAAAGAGAGAGAGAAAGAGAGATCCAGAGAGAAAGAGAGAGATCCAGAGAGAAAGAGAGAGATCCAGAGAGAAAGAGAGTGAGAGAGAGAGAGAACTAGGAGAGAGAGATCCAGAGAGAGAGAGAGAGACAGAGAGAGAGAGAGAGAGAGACAGAGAGAGATCGAGAGAGATATGTAGCGGTGAGTATTTGTACTATACATCTCAGTGCAATAGCCTGGGTCACTTCATGATTGTTCATGCAGGAAGAGAGTGAGATAGATAGATAGAGAGAGAGATCCAGAGAGAG
>NW_025751078.1:0-15000 GCF_021184085.1 Oncorhynchus gorbuscha
TTATAAATGGACTGAGATGTGGGTTTCTCTACCATTGAGAAGCAGGTTAGAGATGGACTGAGATGTGGGTTCTATCATTGAGAAGCAGGTTATAGGTGGGTTTCTCTACCATTGAGAAGCAGGTTATAGATGGACTGAGATGTGGGTTTCTCTATCATTGACATCCAGGTTATAGATGGACTGAGATGTGGGTTTCTCTACCATTGAGAAGCAGGTTATAGACGGACTGAGATGTGGGTTTCTCTATCATTGAGAAGCAGGTTATAGATGGACTGAGATGTGGGTTTCTCTATCATTGAGAAGCAGGTTATAGGTGGGTTTCTCTACCATTGAGAAGCAGGTTATAGATGGACTGAGATGTGGGTTTTTCTACCACTGAGAAGCAGGTTATAGATGGACCGAGATGTGGGTTTCTCTATCATTGAGAAGCAGGTTATAGATGGACTGAGATGTGGGTTTCTCTACCATTGAGAAGCAGGTTATAGATGGACCGAGATGTGGGTTTCTCTATCATTGAGAAGCAGGTTATAGGTGGGTTTCTCTCTCATTGAGAAGCAGGTTATAGATGGACTGAGATGTGGGTTTCTCTCTCATTGAGAAGCAGGTTATAGATGGACAGAGATGTGGGTTTCTCTATCATTGAGAAGCAGGTTATAGATGGACTGAGATGTGGGTTTCTCTCTCATTGAGAAGCAGGTTATAGGTGGGTTTCTCTACCATTGAGAAGCAGGTTATAGATGGACTGAGATGTGGGTTTCTCTCTCATTGAGAAGCAGGTTATAGGTGGGTTTCTCTATCATTGAGAAGCAGGTTATAGATGGACTGAGATGTGGGCTTCTCTACCATTGAGAAGCAGGTTATAGGTGGGTTTCTCTATCATTGAGAAGCAGGTTATAGGTGGGTTTCTCTCTCATTGAGAAGCAGGTTATAGATGGACTGAGATGTGGGTTTCTCTATCATTGAGAAGCAGGTTACATATGGACAGAGATGTGGGTTTCTCTACCATTGAGAAGCAGGTTATAGATGGACCGAGATGTGGGTTTCTCTATTATTGAGAAGCAGGTTATAGGTGGGTTTCTCTCTCATTGAGAAGCAGGTTATAGATGGACTGAGATGTGGGTTTCTCTACCATTGAGAAGCAGGTTATAAATGGACTGAGATGTGGGTTTCTCTACCATTGAGAAGCAGGTTAGAGATGGACTGAGATGTGGGTTTCTCTATCGTTGAGAAGCAGGTTATAGGTGGGTTTCTCTACCATTGAGAAGCAGGTTATAGATGGACTGAGATGTGGGTTTCTCTATCATTGACATCCAGGTTATAGATGGACTGAGATGTGGGTTTCTCTACCATTGAGAAGCAGGTTATAGATGGACTGAGATGTGGGTTTCTCTACCATTGAGAAGCAGGTTATAGGTGGGTTTCTCTATCATTGAGAAGCAGGTTATAGATGGACTGAGATGTGGGTTTCTCTCTCATTGAGAAGCAGGTTATAGGTGGGTTTCTCTACCATTGAGAAGCAGGTTATAGATGGACTGAGATGTGGGTTTCTCTCTCATTGAGAAGCAGGTTATAGGTGGGTTTCTCTATCATTGAGAAGCAGGTTATAGATGGACTGAGATGTGGGCTTCTCTACCATTGAGAAGCAGGTTATAGGTGGGTTTCTCTATCATTGAGAAGCAGGTTATAGGTGGGTTTCTCTCTCATTGAGAAGCAGGTTATAGATGGACTGAGATGTGGGTTTCTCTATCATTGAGAAGCAGGTTACATATGGACAGAGATGTGGGTTTCTCTACCATTGAGAAGCAGGTTATAGATGGACCGAGATGTGGGTTTCTCTATCATTGAGAAGCAGGTTATAGGTGGGTTTCTCTCTCATTGAGAAGCAGGTTATAGATGGACTGAGATGTGGGTTTCTCTACCATTGAGAAGCAGATTATAAATGGACTGAGATGTGGGTTTCTCTACCATTGAGAAGCAGGTTAGAGATGGACTGAGATGTGGGTTTCTCTATCGTTGAGAAGCAGGTTATAGGTGGGTTTCTCTACCATTGAGAAGCAGGTTATAGATGGACTGAGATGTGGGTTTCTCTATCATTGACATCCAGGTTATAGATGGACTGAGATGTGGGTTTTCTACCATTGAGAAGCAGGTTATAGATGGACTGAGATGTGGTTTCTCTACCATTGAGAAGCAGGATATAGATGGACTGAGATGTGGGTTTCTCTATCATTGAGAAGCAGGTTATAGGTGGGTTTCTCTATCATTGAGAAGCAGGTTATAGATGGACTGAGATGTGGGTTTCTCTATCATTGAGAAGCAGGTTATAGATGGACTGAGATGTGGGTTTCTCTACCATTGAGAAGCAGGTTATAGATGGACCGAGATGTGGGTTTCTCTATCATTGAGAAGCAGGTTATAGGTGGGTTTCTCTCATTGAGAAGCAGGTTATAGATGGACTGAGATGTGGGTTTCTCTCTCATTGAGAAGCAGGTTATAGATGGACAGAGATGTGGGTTTCTCTATCATTGAGAAGCAGGTTATAGATGGACTGAGATGTGGGTTTCTCTATCATTGAGAAGCAGGTTATAGGTGGGTTTCTCTACCATTGAGAAGCAGGTTATAGATGGACTGAGATGTGGGTTTCTCTCTCATTGAGAAGCAGGTTATAGGTGGGTTTCTCTATCATTGAGAAGCAGGTTATAGATGGACTGAGATGTGGGCTTCTCTACCATTGAGAATCAGGTTATAGGTGGGTTTCTCTATCATTGAGAAGCAGGTTATAGGTGGGTTTCTCTCTCATTGAGAAGCAGGTTATAGATGGACTGAGATGTGGGTTTCTCTATCATTGAGAAGCAGGTTTCATATGGACAGAGATGTGGGTTTCTCTACCATTGAGAAGCAGGTTATAGATGGACTGAGATGTGGGTTTCTCTACCATTGAGAAGCAGGTTATAAATGGACTGAGATGTGGGTTTCTCTACCATTGAGAAGCAGGTTAGAGATGGACTGAGATGTGGGTTTCTCTATCATTGAGAAGCAGGTTATAGGTGGGTTTCTCTACCATTGAGAAGCAGGTTATAGATGGACTGAGATGTGAGTTTCTCTATCATTGACATCCAGGTTATAGATGGACTGAGATGTGGGTTTCTCTACCATTGAGAAGCAGGTTATAGATGGACTGAGATGTGGGTTTCTCTATCATTGAGAAGCAGGTTATAGATGGACTGAGATGTGGGTTTCTCTATCATTGAGAAGCAGGTTATAGGTGGGTTTCTCTACCATTGAGAAGCAGGTTATAGATGGACTGAGATGTGGGTTTCTCTACCACTGAGAAGCAGGTTATAGATGGACCGAGATGTGGGTTTCTCTATCATTGAGAAGCAGGTTATAGGTGGGTTTCTCTACCATTGAGAAGCAGGTTATAGATGGACCGAGATGTGGGTTTCTCTATCATTGAGAAGCAGGTTATAGGTGGGTTTCTCTACCATTGAGAAGCAGGTTATAGATGGACCAAGATGTGGGTTTCTCTATCATTGAGAAGCAGGTTATAGGTGGGTTTCTCTACCATTGAGAAGCAGGTTATAGATGGACTGAGATGTGGGTTTCTCTCTCATTGAGAAGCAGGTTATAGATGGACCGAGATGTGGGTTTCTCTACCATTGAGAAGCAGGTTATAGATGGACTGAGATGTGGGTTTCTCTCTCATTGAGAAGCAGGTTATAGGTGGGTTTCTCTATCATTGAGAAGCAGGTTATAGATGGACTGAGATGTGGGCTTCTCTACCATTGAGAAGCAGGTTATAGGTGGGTTTCTCTATCATTGAGAAGCAGGTTATAGGTGGGTTTCTCTCTCATTGAGAAGCAGGTTATAGATGGACTGAGATGTGGGTTTCTCTATCATTGAGAAGCAGGTTACATATGGACAGAGATGTGGGTTTCTCTACCATTGAGAAGCAGGTTATAGATGGACCGAGATGTGGGTTTCTCTATCATTGAGAAGCAGGTTATAGGTGGGTTTCTCTCTCATTGAGAAGCAGGTTATAGATGGACTGAGATGTGGGTTTCTCTACCATTGAGAAGCAGGTTATAAATGGACTGAGATGTGGGTTTCTCTACCATTGAGAAGCAGGTTAGAGATGGACTGAGATGTGGGTTTCTCTATCGTTGAGAAGCAGGTTATAGGTGGGTTTCTCTACCATTGAGAAGCAGGTTATAGATGGACTGAGATGTGGTTTTCTCTACCATTGAGAAGCAGGATATAGATGGACTGAGATGTGGGTTTCTCTATCATTGAGAAGCAGGTTATAGGTGGGTTTCTCTATCATTGAGAAGCAGGTTATAGATGGACTGAGATGTGGGTTTCTCTATCATTGAGAAGCAGGTTATAGATGGACTGAGATGTGGGTTTCTCTACCATTGAGAAGCAGGTTATAGATGGACCGAGATGTGGGTTTCTCTATCATTGAGAAGCAGGTTATAGGTGGGTTTCTCTCTCATTGAGAAGCAGGTTATAGATGGACTGAGATGTGGGTTTCTCTCTCATTGAGAAGCAGGTTATAGATGGACAGAGATGTGGGTTTCTCTATCATTGAGAAGCAGGTTATAGATGGATTGAGATGTGGGTTTCTCTATCATTGAGAAGCAGGTTATAGGTGGGTTTCTCTACCATTGAGAAGCAGGTTATAGATGGACTGAGATGTGGGTTTCTCTCTCATTGAGAAGCAGGTTATAGGTGGGTTTCTCTATCATTGAGAAGCAGGTTATAGATGGACTGAGATGTGGGCTTCTCTACCATTGAGAATCAGGTTATAGGTGGGTTTCTCTATCATTGAGAAGCAGGTTATAGGTGGGTTTCTCTCTCATTGAGAAGCAGGTTATAGATGGACTGAGATGTGGGTTTCTCTATCATTGAGAAGCAGGTTACATATGGACAGAGATGTGGGTTTCTCTACCATTGAGAAGCAGGTTATAGATGGACTGAGATGTGGGTTTCTCTACCATTGAGAAGCAGGTTATAAATGGACTGAGATGTGGGTTTCTCTACCATTGAGAAGCAGGTTAGAGATGGACTGAGATGTGGGTTTCTCTATCATTGAGAAGCAGGTTATAGGTGGGTTTCTCTACCATTGAGAAGCAGGTTATAGATGGACTGAGATGTGGGTTTCTCTATCATTGACATCCAGGTTATAGATGGACTGAGATGTGGGTTTCTCTACCATTGAGAAGCAGGTTATAGATGGACTGAGATGTGGGTTTCTAAATCATTGAGAAGCAGGTTATAGATGGACTGAGATGTGGGTTTCTCTATCATTGAGAAGCAGGTTATAGGTGGGTTTCTCTACCATTGAGAAGCAGGTTATAGATGGACTGAGATGTGGGTTTCTCTACCACTGAGAAGCAGGTTATAGATGGACCGAGATGTGGGTTTCTCTATCATTGAGAAGCAGGTTATAGGTGGGTTTCTCTACCATTGAGAAGCAGGTTATAGATGGACCGAGATGTGGGTTTCTCTATCATTGAGAAGCAGGTTATAGGTGGGTTTCTCTACCATTGAGAAGCAGGTTATAGATGGACCGAGATGTGGGTTTCTCTATCATTGAGAAGCAGGTTATAGGTGGGTTTCTCTACCATTGAGAAGCAGGTTATAAATGGACTGAGATGTGGGTTTCTCTACCATTGAGAAGCAGGTTAGAGATGGACTGAGATGTGGGTTTCTCTATCGTTGAGAAGCAGGTTATAGGTGGGTTTCTCTACCATTGAGAAGCAGGTTATAGATGGACTGAGATGTGGGTTTCTCTATCATTGACATCCAGGTTATAGATGGACTGAGATGTGGGTTTCTCTACCATTGAGAAGCAGGTTATAGATGGACTGAGATGTGGTTTTCTCTACCATTGAGAAGCAGGATATAGATGGACTGAGATGTGGGTTTCTCTATCATTGAGAAGCAGGTTATAGGTGGGTTTCTCTATCATTGAGAAGCAGGTTATAGATGGACTGAGATGTGGGTTTCTCTATCATTGAGAAGCAGGTTATAGATGGACTGAGATGTGGGTTTCTCTACCATTGAGAAGCAGGTTATAGATGGACCGAGATGTGGGTTTCTCTATCATTGAGAAGCAGGTTATAGGTGGGTTTCTCTCTCATTGAGAAGCAGGTTATAGATGGACTGAGATGTGGGTTTCTCTCTCATTGAGAAGCAGGTTATAGATGGACAGAGATGTGGGTTTCTCTATCATTGAGAAGCAGGTTATAGATGGACTGAGATGTGGGTTTCTCTATCATTGAGAAGCAGGTTATAGGTGGGTTTCTCTACCATTGAGAAGCAGGTTATAGATGGACTGAGATGTGGGTTTCTCTCTCATTGAGAAGCAGGTTATAGGTGGGTTTCTCTATCATTGAGAAGCAGGTTATAGATGGACTGAGATGTGGGCTTCTCTACCATTGAGAATCAGGTTATAGGTGGGTTTCTCTATCATTGAGAAGCAGGTTATAGGTGGGTTTCTCTCTCATTGAGAAGCAGGTTATAGATGGACTGAGATGTGGGTTTCTCTATCATTGAGAAGCAGGTTACATATGGACAGAGATGTGGGTTTCTCTACCATTGAGAAGCAGGTTATAGATGGACTGAGATGTGGGTTTCTCTACCATTGAGAAGCAGGTTATAAATGGACTGAGATGTGGGTTTCTCTACCATTGAGAAGCAGGTTAGAGATGGACTGAGATGTGGGTTTCTCTATCATTGAGAAGCAGGTTATAGGTGGGTTTCTCTACCATTGAGAAGCAGGTTATAGATGGACTGAGATGTGGGTTTCTCTATCATTGACATCCAGGTTATAGATGGACTGAGATGTGGGTTTCTCTACCATTGAGAAGCAGGTTATAGATGGACTGAGATGTGGGTTTCTAAATCATTGAGAAGCAGGTTATAGATGGACTGAGATGTGGGTTTCTCTATCATTGAGAAGCAGGTTATAGGTGGGTTTCTCTACCATTGAGAAGCAGGTTATAGATGGACTGAGATGTGGGTTTCTCTACCACTGAGAAGCAGGTTATAGATGGACCGAGATGTGGGTTTCTCTATCATTGAGAAGCAGGTTATAGGTGGGTTTCTCTACCATTGAGAAGCAGGTTATAGATGGACCGAGATGTGGGTTTCTCTATCATTGAGAAGCAGGTTATAGGTGGGTTTCTCTACCATTGAGAAGCAGGTTATAGATGGACCGAGATGTGGGTTTCTCTATCATTGAGAAGCAGGTTATAGGTGGGTTTCTCTACCATTGAGAAGCAGGTTATAGATGGACTGAGATGTGGGTTTCTCTCTCATTGAGAAGCAGGTTATAGATGGACCGAGATGTGGGTTTCTCTATCATTGACATCTAGGTTATAGATGGACTGAGATGTGGGTTTCTCTACCATTGAGAAGCAGGTTATAGATGGACTGAGATGTGGGTTTCTCTATCATTGAGAAGCAGGTTATAGATGGACCGAGATGTGGGTTTCTCTATCATTGAGAAGCAGGTTATAGGTGGGTTTCTCTACCATTGAGAAGCAGGTTATAGATGGACTGAGATGTGGGTTTCTCTATCATTGAGAAGCAGGTTATAGGTGGGTTTCTCTACCATTGAGAAGCAGGTTATAGATGGACTGAGATGTGGGTTTCTCTATCATTGAGAAGCAGGTTATAGATGGACCGAGATGTGGGTTTCTCTATCATTGACATCTAGGTTATAGATGGACTGAGATGTGGGTTTCTCTACCATTGAGAAGCAGGTTATAGATGGACTGAGATGTGGGTTTCTCTATCATTGAGAAGCAGGTTATAGATGGACCGAGATGTGGGTTTCTCTATCATTGAGAAGCAGGTTATAGGTGGGTTTCTCTACCATTGAGAAGCAGGTTATAGATGGACTGAGATGTGGGTTTCTCTCTCATTGAGAAGCAGGTTATAGATGGACTGAGATGTGGGTTTCTCTATCATTGACATCCAGGTTATAGATGGACTGAGATGTGGGTTTCTCTCTCATTGAGAAGCAGGTTATAGATGGACTGAGATGTGGGTTTCTCTCTCATTGAGAAGCAGGTTATAGATGGACCGAGATGTGGGTTTCTCTATCATTGAGAAGCAGGTTATAGGTGGGTTTCTCTACCATTGAGAAGCAGGTTATAGATGGAGTGAGATGTGGGTTTCTCTCTCATTGAGAAGCAGGTTATAGATGGACTGAGATGTGGGTTTCTCTATCATTGACATCCAGGTTATAGATGGACTGAGATGTGGGTTTCTCTATCATTGACATCCAGGTTATAGATGGACTGAGATGTGGGTTTCTCTATCATTGAGAAGCAGGTTATAGATGGACTGAGATGTGGGTTTCTCTCTCATTGAGATAGAGTATTGGCTAACTGTGAAGGTTAGCTTGACCGTACTTTCTTTATGGGATATTGTCTCAAGTCCCTCTCATATATGACATTACAGCCATCTGTACATATTCATCTCTCTTTTCTCAGCAGCTTTCATGTCACATATTGATGTTATTTTAATAGCTTTGATCTGATCAGCAACATATTTCTATTTAGTAGCCTAGTGGTTAGAGTGTAGGGACGGCAGGGTAGTCTAGTGGTTAGAGTGTAGAGGTGTCAGGTGGCAGGTAGCCTAGTGGTTAGAGTGTAGAGGTGTCAGGTGGCAGGTAGCCTAGTGGTTAGAGTGTAGAGGCGGCAGGTAGACTAGTAGTTAGAGTGTAGAGGTGGCAGGTAGTCTAGTGGTTAGAGTGTAGAGGTGTCAGGTGGCAGGTAGCCTAGTGGTTAGAGTGTAGAGGCGGCAGGTAGCCTAGTGGTTAGAGTGTAGAGGTGGCAGGTAGTCTAGTGGTTAGAGTGTAGAGGTGTCAGGTGGCAGGTAGCCTAGTGGTTAGAGTGTAGTGACGGCAGGTAACCTAGTGGTTAGAGTGTAGAGACGGCAGGTAGCCTAGTGGTTAGAGTGTAGAGGAGGTAGGTAGCCTAGTGGTTAGAGTGTAGAGACGGCAGGTAACCTAGTGGGTAGAGTGTAGAGACGGCAGGTAGCCTAGTGGTTAGAGTGTAGAGACGGCAGGTAGTCTAGTGGTTAGAGTGTAGAGGCGGCAGGTAGCCTAGTGGTTAGAGTGTAGAGACGGCAGGTAGCCTAGTGGTTAGAGTGTAGAGGTGTCAGGTGGCAGGTAGCCTAGTGGTTAGAGTGTAGAGGAGGCAGGGTAGCCTAGTGGTTAGAGTGTAGAGGAGGCAGGGTAGCCTAGTGGTTAGAGTGTAGAGACGGCAGGTAGCCTAGTGGTTAGAGTGTAGAGGTGGCAGGTAGTCTAGTGGTTAGAGTGTAGAGACGGCAGGTAGCCTAGTGGTTAGAGTGTAGAGACGGCAGGTAACCTAGTGGTTAGAGTGTAGAGACGGCAGGTAGCCTAGTGGTTAGAGTGTAGAGACGGCAGGTAGCCTAGTGGTTAGAGTGTAGAGACGGCAGGTAACCTAGTGGTTAGAGTGTAGAGACGGCAGGTAGCCTAGTGGTTAGAGTGTAGAGACGGCAGGTAGCCTAGTGGTTAGAGTGTAGAGGTGGCAGGTAGCCTAGTGGTTAGAGTGTAGAGACGGCAGGTAGCCTAGTGGTTAGAGTGTAGAGACGGCAGGTAGCCTAGTGGTTAGAGTGTAGAGACGGCAGGTAGCCTAGTGGTTAGAGTGTAGAGACGGCAGGTAGCCTAGTGGTTAGAGTGTAGAGATGGCAGGTAGCCTAGTGGTTAGAGTGTAGAGGAGGCAGGTAGCCTAGTGGTTAGAGTGTAGAGGTGGCAGGTAGTCTAGTGGTTAGAGTGTAGAGGTGTCAGGTGGCAGGTAGCCTAGTGGTTAGAGTGTAGAGACGGCAGGTAGCCTAGTGGTTAGAGTGTAGAGGTGGCAGGTAGTCTAGTGGTTAGAGTGTAGGGACGGCAGGGTAGTCTAGTGGTTAGAGTGTAGAGGTGTCAGGTGGCAGGTAGCCTAGTGGTTAGAGTGTAGAGGCGGCAGGTAGTCTAGTGGTTAGAGTGTAGAGGCGGCAGGTAGCCTAGTGGTTAGAGTGTAGAGGCGGCAGGTAGTCTAGTGGTTAGAGTGTAGAGGTGGCAGGTAGCCTAGTGGTTAGAGTGTAGAGGCGGCAGGTAGTCTAGTGGTTAGAGTGTAGAGGCGGCAGGTAGTCTAGTGGTTAGAGTGTAGAGGTGGCAGGTAGCCTAGTGGTTAGAGTGTAGAGGCGGCAGGTAGCCTAGTGGTTAGAGTGTAGAGGTGGCAGGTGGCAGGTAGCCTAGTGGTTAGAGTGCAGAGTCGGCAGGTAGCCTAGTGGTTAGAGTTTAGAGGCGGCTAGAGAAGGGATGAAGGAGAGAGAGAGAGAGGGAGGGTAGAGAGGGGAGGAGGGGAGGAGGGGGGTAGAGAGGGGAGGAGGGGAGGGGGAGGGAGAGAGAGAGAGGGGGGTAGAGAGGGGAGGGGGAGAGAGAGAGGGGGGTAGAGAGGGGAGGAGGTAGAGAGAGAGAGACAGGGGGTAGAGAGGGGGAGGAGGGAGAGGGAGAGGAGGGGAGGAGGGAGAGGGAGAGGGAGAGAGAGAGGGGGTAGAGAGGGGGAGGAGGGAGAGAGAGAGGGGGGTAGAGAGGGGAGGAGGTAGAGAGAGAGACAGGGGGTAGGGAGGGGAGGAGGGGAGAGGGAGAGGAGGGAGGAGGGAGAGGGAGAGAGAGAGAGAGAGAGAGAGGAGGAGGGAGGAGTAGAGAGAGAGGGGGTAGAGAGGACAGGAGGGAGAGGGAAAGTGAGGGCGGGTAGAGAGGGGAGGTGGGAGGGTAGAGGGGGGGGGGGTAAAGAGGGGAGGATGGGGGGTAAAGAGGGGAGGATGGGGGGTAGAGAGGGGAGAGAGGAGGAGGGAGAGAGAGGGGGATAGAGAAGGGGGAGGGAGGAGAGAGAGAGGGAGGGTAGAGAGGGGAGGAGGGGAGGAGGGGGTAGAGAGAGGGGAGGAGGGGAGGGGGAGGGAGAGAGAGGGGGGTAGAGAGGGGAGGGGGAGGGGAGGAGGGAGGGAGCGAGGGGAGGGGACTAGAGAGGGGGAGGGGAGGAGGGACTGAAAGAAGGGGGACAGAGAGGGAGCAGGTGGGAGATAGAGGAGGGGGAGGGGAGGAGGGACTGAAAGAAGGGGGACAGAGAGGGGAGCAGGTGGGAGATAGAGGAGGGGGGAGGGGAGGAGGGAGGGAGAGAGAGGCAACCTAAATGCCAGAACCGGACAAGATCCTGAGACCCTCAGCACACAGGAGGACAAATACCTGCCTGTAGGGGGCAGCATTCTATCCCCCATTTGACACAACTATGACAACATAACCAACAAAAACGGGTCACAACTCCTGCAGCTATGTTGCAAGCTGGGTATGTACATAGTCAATGGTTGGCTTCGAGGGGACTCCCAATGGTAGGTACACATATAGCTCATCTCCTGGCAGTAGTACTGTAGACAACTTTATCACTGACCTTAACCCAGAGTCTCTCAGAGCGTTCACAGTCAGTCCACTGACACCCCTATCAGACCACAGCAACATTATAGTCTACTTGAACAGAGCAATACTCAATCACGAGACATCAAAGCCAAATATAGAAATATTAAGAAATGCTACAGGTGAAAGGAATGTAGTGTGTAAACCTACCAAAAATCAATTAGGCAACAACAAATTCAATCCCTTAGAAATTTTCCTGGACAAAACATTCCACTGTAATAGTGAAGTTGTAAACTTGGCAGTAGAAACCTTAACAGTATATTTGACCTCTCAGCTTCCCTATCAAATCTAAAAAATGTAAACAGTAAACCAAAGAAAATGAACAACAATGACAAATGGTTGGATGAAGAATGAAAGAATCAAAAACCTAGAAAGAAATGTAGAAACCAAATAAAAAGATAAGAGACCCAGAAGTCTACGTCTTCACTATGGTGAATCACTAAAACAATACAGAAATACGGAAAAGAAGGAACAGCTCAATGTAATTGAAGAAAGACTCTAACCTTTCTCGGCAGGCATTCCGCTAGTTCCTCGACAAAAGGCAGCGGGCGAAATTCAATTATTATTATTTTTTAATACTTTTAAGTCCAATACAGCAAACGAAAGATAGACACATTGTTAATCTACCCGTCGTGTCTGATTTAAAAAATGCTTTACAGCGAAAGCACAACAATGTTAGGTCATAGCCAAGTCAAAAAAAACACAGCAATTTTTTCTGCCAAAGATAGGAGTCAGTCACAAAAAGCAGAAATATAGATCAAATTAATCACTAACCTTTGATGATCTTCATCAGATGACACTCATAGGGCATCATGTTACACAATACATGTATGTTTTGTTCGAAAATGTGCATATTTATATCCAGTAATCTCAGTTTACATTGGCGAGTTATGTGCAGTAATATTTTGATTCCAAAACATCTGGTGATTTTGCAGAAATACTCATAATAAACATTGATAAAAGATACATGTGTTATTCACAGAATTAAAGATGGACTTCTCCTTATTAATGCAACCACTAAATTATGGAAAAAACATAATCTGAGAATGGCACTCAGAGCCCAATCAAGCCAGAGGAATATCCGCTATGTTGGAGTCAACAGAAGTTAGAAATAACACTATAAATATTCACTTACCTTTGATGATCTTCATCAGAAGGCACTCACAGGAATCCCAGTTCGACAATAAATGACTGATTTGTTCCATAAAGTCCATCATTTAGCCACTTGTTGTTAGCGTGTTCAGCCCAGTAATCCATCTTCATGAGGCATGAGCACTTCCTCCAGACAAAAACTCGAAAAGTTCCGTTACAGGTCGTAGAAACAAGTCAAACGATATATGGAATAAATCTTTAGGAGGTTTTTAACAAATCATCAATAAGGTTCCAACCAGAGAATTTCATTGTCTGAAGAAAAGCACTGGAACGAGAGCTAACTCTGTCGGGAGCGCACGTCACGAGCCTGAGACACTCTGCCAGACCCATGACTCATTTAGCTCCCATTCCCCCCTCCTTTATAGCAGAAGCCTGAAACACGTTTCTAAAGACGGTTGACATCTAGTGGAAGCCGTAGGAAGTGCAACTTGACTCCATATATTTGAAAAAAGCTTTGAAAATCGACCAAACTCAGAATTCCCACTTTCTGGTTGGATGTTTTCTCAGGTTTTCGCCTGCCATATGAGTTCTCTTATACTCACAGACATCATTCAAACAGTTTTAGAAACTTCAGACTGTTTTCTATCCAATACCAATAATAATATGCATATATTAGCTTCTGGAACAGAGTAGGAGGCAGTTCACTCTGGGCACGCTATTCATCCAAAAGTGAAAATGCTGCCCCCTATCCCAAAAAGGCTAACCACTTCTGGGAAAATTGGAAAAAACTAAACAAACAACAGCACGAAGAATGATGTATGGGTAAACCACTTCTCCAATATTTTTGGAGCCAAAACATATACATGATCAAATACAAATCTTAGAATGAACTATTAAACACTACCAGAACCATTTGGATTCTCCAATTACCTTGAATGAACTACAGGACAAAAAATCAGCTCAATGCAATCGAAGAATCCATAGACTCTAACCACTTCTGGGAAAATTGGAAAACACTAAACAAACAACAACACTAAGAATTATCTATCCAAAATGGAGATGTATGGGTAAACCACTTCTCCAATCTTTCTGGTTCTATAACAAAGAATAAAGAGCAAAATCATATACATGATCAAATACAGATCTTAGAATCAACTATTAAAGACTACCAAAACCCACTGGATTCTCCAATTACATTGAATGAGTTACAGGACAAAATAAAAACCCTCCAACCCAAAAAGGCCTGTGGTGTTGATGGTATCCTCAATTAAATGATCAAATATACAGACAACAAATTCCAATTGGCTATACTAAAACTTTTCAACATCATCCTTAGCTCTGGTATCTTCCCCAATATTTGGAACGAAGGACTGATCACCCCAATACAAAAACGTGGAGACAGATTTGACCCCAATAACTATCGTGGGATATGTGTCAACAGCAAGCTTGGGAAAATCCTCTGCATTATCATTAACAGGAGACTCATATATTTACTCAGTGAAAACAATGTACTGAGCAAATTGCCTGGTTACCAAATTATCATACGACAGACCACACATTCACCCTGCACACCCTAATTGACAAATAAACAAACCAAAACAAAAGCAAAGTCTTCTCATGCTTTGTTGATTTCAAAAAAGCTTTTGACTCAATTTGGCATTAGGGTCTGCTATTTAAATTGATGGAAAGTGGTTGTTGGTGGAAAAACATACGACATTGTACAATCCATGAGCTCAAAAAAACAAGTATGAGGTTAACAGTGGCAAGAAACACAGACATTTCTTTCCACAGGGTTGTGGGGTGTTGATTGTATTTTTTATTTTGTGTTTACAATTGCTTTGGTAAACAACATTATAAAATCCACAAACAACAAGTGTCTGGTAAAAAATAAAATAATAATAATATTCCACAGGGATGCATCTTAAGCCCTCTTCAACATATATATCAACAAATTGGTGAGGGCACTAGAACAGTCTGCAGCACCTGGTCTCACCCTACTAGAATCTGAAGTCAAATGGCTACTGTTTCCTGGTCACCAACCAAGGAGGGCCTACAGCAGCACCTAGATCTTCTGCACAGATTCTGCCAAAATAATGATGTTCCAAAAAAGGTCCAGTCACCTAGAAATATAAATTCCATTTAGACACCAATGCCCTAGAGCACACAAAAAACTATACATACATTGGCCTAAACATTAGCACCACAGGTCATTTCCACAAAGCTGTGAACGATCTGAGAGACAAGGCAAGAAAGGCATTCTATGCCATCAAAAGGAACATAACATTTAGCATAGCAATTAGGATCTGGCTAAAAATACTTGAATCAGTTTATAGAACACAGTGCACTTAATGGTTGTGAGGTCTGGGGTTTGCTCACCAACCAAGACTTCACAAAATGGGACAAACACCAAATTGAGA
>NW_025751079.1:0-16570 GCF_021184085.1 Oncorhynchus gorbuscha
AGTATCACTTCGTTCAGTTACGTATTTCTAAGTGACCCCAAACTGTTAAACACATTTCACTGTAGTGTAATTATACAGCTACAGCTGTGAGCACTCCTGGCTATGTCATGTGGTGTAGTGGTTAGAGGATGACAGCAGTGTAGTTGAGAGGATGATTGCAGTGCTGGCTATGTTATGTGGTGTAGTGGTTAGAGGATGACAGCAGTGTAGTTAGAGGATGACAGCAGTGTAGTTAGAGGATGACTGCAGTGCTGGCTATGTTATGTGGAGTAGTAGTTAGAGGATATCCGCAGTGCTGGCTATGTTATGTGGTGTAGTAGTTAGAGGATATCCGCAGTGCTGGCTATGTTATGTGGTGTAGTAGTTAGAGGATATCCGCAGTGCTGGCTATGTCATGTGGTGTAGTAGTTAGAGGATATCCGCAGTGCTGGCTATGTCATGTGGTGTAGTAGTTAGAGGATGACAGCAGTGTAGTTAGAGGATGACAGCAGTGCTGGCTATGTTATGTGGTGTAGTAGTTAGAGGATGATAGCAGTGCTGGCTATGTTATGTGGTGTAGTAGTTAGAGGATGACAGCAGTGTAGTTAGAGGATGACTGCAGTGCTGGCTATGTTATGTGGAGTAGTAGTTAGAGGATATCCGCAGTGCTGGCTATGTTATGTGGTGTAGTAGTTAGAGGATATCCGCAGTGCTGGCTATGTTATGTGGTGTAGTAGTTAGAGGATATCCGCAGTGCTGGCTATGTTATGTGGTGTAGTAGTTAGAGGATATCCGCAGTGCTGGCTATGTTATGTGGTGTAGTAGTTAGAGGATATCCGCAGTGCTGGCTATGTTATGTGGTGTAGTAGTTAGAGGATATCCGCAGTGCTGGCTATGTTATGTGGTGTAGTAGTTAGAGAATATCCGCAGTGCTGGCTATGTTATGTGGTGTAGTAGTTAGAGGATATCCGCAGTGCTGGCTATGTTATGTGGTGTAGTAGTTAGAGGATATCCGCAGTGCTGGCTATGTTATGTGGTGTAGTAGTTAGAGGATATCCGCAGTGCTGGCTATGTCATGTGGTGTAGTAGTTAGAGGATGACAGCAGTGTAGTTAGAGGATGACAGCAGTGCTGGCTATGTTATGTGGTGTAGTAGTTAGAGGATGATAGCAGTGCTGGCTATGTTATGTGGTGTAGTAGTTAGAGGATGACAGCAGTGTAGTTAGAGGATGATAGCAGTGCTGGCTATGTTATGTGGTGTAGTAGTTAGAGGATGATAGCAGTGTAGTTAGAGGATGACAGCAGTGCTGGCTATGTTATGTGGAGTAGTAATTAGAGGATGATAGCAGTGTAGTTAGAGGATGACAGCAGTGCTGGCTATGTTATGTGGTGTAGTAGTTAGAGGATGATAGCAGTGTAGTTAGAGGATGACAGCAGTGTAGTTAGAGGATGACAGCAGTGCTGGCTATGTTATGTGGTGTAGTAGTTAGAGGATGATAGCAGTGTAGTTAGAGGATGACAGCAGTGCTGGCTATGTTATGTGGTGTAGTAGTTAGAGGATGATAGCAGTGCTGGCTATGTTATGTGGTGTAGTAGTTAGAGGATGATCGCAGTGCTGGCTATGTTATGTGGTGTAGTAGTTAGAGGATGATAGCAGTGCTGGCTATGTTATGTGGTGTAGTAGTTAGAGGATGATAGCAGTGCTGGCTATGTTATGTGGTGTAGTAGTTAGAGGATGACAGCAGTGTAGTTAGAGGATGACAGCAGTGCTGGCTATGTTATGTGGTGTAGTAGTTAGAGGATGATAGCAGTGCTGGCTAGCAGTGTATTATCATTCATGTGGTGTAGTAATTCGAGGATGATAGCAGTGTAGTTAGAGGATGACAGCAGTGCTGGCTATGTTATGTGGTGTAGTAATTCGAGGATGATAGCAGTGTAGTTAGAGGATGACAGCAGTGTAGTTAGAGGATTAGATAGCAGTGCTGGCTATGTTATGTGGTGTAGTAGTTAGAGGATATCCGCAGTGCTGGCTATGTTATGTGGTGTAGTAGTTAGAGGGATATCCGCAGTGCTGGCTATGTTATGTGGTGTAGTAGTTAGTATCGTTAGTTAGGATGAGAGAGAATATCCGCAGTGCTGGCTATGTTATGGATGAGTAGTTAGAGGATATCAGTGCTGGCTATGTTATGTGGTGTAGTAGTTAAGAGATATCCATAGCAGTGCTGGCTATGTTATGTGGTGTAGTAGTTAGAGGATATGTGCTGGCTATGTCATGTGGTGTAGTAGTTAGAGGATGATAGCAGTGTAGTTAGAGGATGACAGCAGTGCTGGCTTAGTTATGTGGTGTAGTAGTTAGAGGATGATAGCAGTGCTGGCTATGTTATGTGTGTAGTAGTTAGGATGACAGCAGTGTAGTTAGAGGATGATAGCAGTGCTGGCTATGTTATGTGGTGTAGTAGTAGTTAGCAGTGATTAGAGGATGACAGCAGTGCTGGCTATGTTATGTGGTGTAGTAATTAGAGGATGATAGCAGTGTAGTTAGAGGATGACAGCAGTGCTGGCTATGTTATGTGGTGTAGTAGTTGGGGATGATAGCAGTGCTGGCTATGTTAGTGTTGGGGATGATAGCAGTGTGGTTAGAGGATGACAGCAGTGTAGTTAGAGGATGACAGCAGTGCTGGCTATGTTATGTGGTGTAGTAGTTAGAGGATGATAGCAGTGTAGTTAGAGGATGACAGCAGTGCTGGCTATGTTATGTGGTGTAGTAGTTGATGATAGCAGTGCTGGCTATGTTGTAATGGTGTAGTAGTTGGGGATGATGTGGCTGGCTATGTTATGTGGTGTAGTAGTTAGAGGGATGATAGCAGTGCTGGCTATGTTATGTGGTGTAGTAGTTAGAGGATGATAGTGTAGTTATGTGGTGTAGTAGTTAGAGGATGACAGCAGTGTAGTTAGAGGATGACAGCAGTGCTGGCTATGTTATGTGGTGTAGTAGTTAGAGGATGATAGCAGTGCTGGCTATGTTGTGTGGTGTAGTAGTTAGAGGATGACAGCAGTGTAGTTAGAGGATGACAGCAGTGTAGTTAGAGGATGACAGCAGTGCTGGCTATGTTATGTGGTGTAGTAGTTAGAGGATGATAGCAGTGTAGTTAGAGGATGACAGCAGTGCTGGCTATGTTATGTGGTGTAGTAGTTAGAGGATGATAGCAGTGCTGGCTATGTTATGTGGTGTAGTAGTTAGAGGATGATAGCAGTGCTGGCTATGTTATGTGGAGTAGTAGTTAGAGGATGACAGCAGTGTAGTTAGAGGATGACAGCAGTGCTGGCTATGTTATGTGGTGTAGTAGTTAGAGGATGATAGCAGTGCTGGCTATGTTTTGTGAGAAGCTATAAAAATTAGAGTCACAAGATGGGGACTTCCATTTTGTATTTTTATTTTATTTATTTAACCTTTATTTCAGCTAAATAAACAAATAGGCCTATGGCACATCAAGGGAACTGTAGCCTACTGTTCACATGGGTTAAATGGAAACTAAAATGTCGCCGACTGTAGGTCTATAACCTCTCACATATCCTTAGTATTAAGTCCTGCAGAATGAAGCATTTCTTGCAGTAAAAGGATACACCAAACGTAGGCAACATTATAACTCGGGAACAGGAGTGGAATAATAGGATTTATTTCTTTCAGCATCTTGAGAGAATGCGAATGTGCAGTTAAAAAAAATACACCACCTTTACAGACGGTCCCTAACTGTGGTTGAAATACTCTCAGCTGTTATGATGCTGATGAAGATAGCACCTTTACAGACGGTCCCTGTCTTTATCAGCATCATTACATTTACATTTAAGTCATTTAGCAGACGCTCTTATCCAGAGCGACTTAAATAACAGCTGATCGTATTTCAACCACATAAAATATGCATCCAAGCTGACCTGAAATCACATCAGAAACAAGTTGTTGTTTTTTCACTGCTTTCTATTTCCTTACAACCGGTCAAACTGATGTCATTTGGAAAGTTATTGCATTTTCTCCCCGGTCCCTAAACGTCTTTGCTCCATGAAAGAAGAGATGACAGAGAACTTTACCGATGTCAACTAAATGTATACATTCATTCTACATATTTTTGACATTATTCAGGTGAGCAAAGGTTTATTTATTCTTCTTGGGCAACATGTAATGACAGAAGAGACGCTGCACGTATCTAATTATAGACAAGTTGCAAATAACTAAACAAAATGTCAAATTATAAGCAGAAACATTTTCTCTATTAGCGGGTTAGGGTCAGGACACAGCGGGTTAGGGTCGGGTGCGGACCACAGCGGGTTAGGGTCGGGTGCGGACCACAGCGGGTTAGGGTCGGGTGCGGGCCACAGCGGGTTAGGGTCGGGTGCGGGCCACAGCGGGTTAGGGTCAGGACACAGCGGGTTAGGGTCGGGTGCGGGCCACAGCGGGTTAGGTTCGGGTGCGGGCCACAGCGGGTTAGGTTCGGGTGCGGGCCACAGCGGGTTAGGGTCAGGACACAGCGGGTTAGGGTCGGGTGCGGGCCACAGCGGGTTAGGGTCGGGTGCGGGCCACAGCGGGTTAGGGTCGGGTGCGGGCCACAGCGGGTTAGGGTCGGGTGCGGGCCACAGCGGGTTAGGGTCGGGTGCGGGCCACAGCGGGTTAGGGTCAGGACACAGCGGGTTAGGGTCAGGTGCAGGACACAGGGTTAGGGTCAGGACACAGCGGGTTAGGGTCAGAACACAGCGGGTTAGGGTCGGGTGCGGGCCACAGCGGGTTAGGGTCGGGCCACAGCGGGTTAGGGTCAGGCCACAGCGGGTTAGGGTCGGGTGCGGGCCACAGCGGGTTAGGGTCGGGTGCGGGCCACAGCGGGTTAGGGTCGGGTGCGGGCCACAGCGGGTTAGGGTCGGGTGCGGGCCACAGCGGGTTAGGTTCGGGTGCGGGCCACAGCGGGTTAGGGTCGGGTGCGGGCCACAGCGGGTTAGGGTCGGGTGCGGGCCACAGCGGGTTAGGGTCGGGTGCGGGCCACAGCGGGTTAGGGTCGGGTGCGGGCCACAGCGGGTTAGGGTCAGGACACAGCGGGTTAGGGTCAGGACACAGCGGGTTAGGGTCGGGTGCGGGCCACAGCGGGTTAGGGTCAGGACACAGCGGGTTAGGGTCGGTGCGGGCCACAGCGGGTTAGGGTCGGGTGCGGGCCACAGCGGGTTAGGGTCGGGTGCGGGTTAACAAAGTTGAGCCACACACAACTAGCACACACTTACAGATACACACAGAGTCAAAATATGACGGAGGCTAAAAGGACTATCGGGATGCGCTCATAAGAGTGAGTGATGGAAATAAATAACTGTTTTGAAAAGGAAAATTAGGCCAATCATAACCTGCAGTCAAAAACACCTGAACACACCTGTAGTGACAACCTGAGCAAAAGGAATGACAGAGTCAGCGATTGACAGAAAAGTCAACAACACACCAGGTAAGTATATATATATATATATTCATATATTTTAATATTTAAACCCACTAAAAAGTTGTAAATACAACCTTTGAATGAAAGGCACAGTAAAATCGGACACTGCTGATATAAAATACTCAAATGAAAAATTACAGTACAAAAGCAGACAGTTATTTACGCACATACAAATCCCTCCTCAAACTACAGAACGAACCAATCACAATCCTCCAGGCCAGGGAAACATTCCAAAACAAGGCATGTGTCCCAAATGGCAGACTATTCCCTATTCCCTCCTTTAGTAGCCTAGCTAAACCAGACATTCCCTCTCCTTTAGTAGCCTAGCTAAACCAGACATTCCCTATATAGCGCACTCCTTTAGTAGCAGCTAAACCAGACATTCCCTATATAGCGCACTCCTTTAGTAGCCTAGCTAAACTCCCTATTAGTCCTTTAGTAGCCTAGCTAAACCAGACATTCCCTATATAGCGCACTCCTTTAGTAGCCTAGCTAAACCAGACATTCCCTAAACTCCTTTAGTAGCAGCTAAACCAGACATTCCCTATATAGCGCACTCCTTTAGTAGCCTAGCTAAACCAGACATTCCCTATATAGCGCACTCCTTTAGTAGCCTAGCTAAACCAGACATTCCCTATATAGCGCACTCCTTTAGTAGCCTAGCTAAACCAGACATTCCCTATATAGCGCACTCCTTTAGTAGCCTAGCTAAACCAGACATTCCCTATATAGCGCACTCCTTTAGTAGCCTAGCTAAACCAGACATTCCCTATATAGCGCACTCCTTTAGTAGCCTAGCTAAACCAGACATTCCCTATATAGCGCACTCCTTTAGTAGCCTAGCTAAACCAGACATTCCCTATATAGCGCACTCCTTTAGTAGCCTAGCTAAACCAGCCATTCCCTATATAGCGCACTCCTTTAGTTGCCTAGCTAAACCAGACATTCCCTATATAGTGCACTACTTTAGTAGCCTAGCTAAACCAGCCTGATTCCCTATATAGTGCGACTTTATACTACTAAAGTAGTGATTCCCTATATAGGGGAATTTATACTACTAAAGTAGTGCTCTATATAGGGAATCAGGCTAGCTAGGCTACAAAAGTAGTGCACTATATAGGGAATAGTACATGTACTGTATGGTGGATTGTATTGACTGTAAATTACTATCTGATTGTGTTTATAGACCTCTCAAATGGCACCCTATTCCCTATTTAGAGCCAGAGGGCTTTGGTCAAAAGTTGTGCACTATATAGGGAAGAGGGTACCCTTTGGGGGGCCACTGTCTATATAGAATGTAGTGTACAGCACTGACTGTTGGATAATGATTTTCTGTTCCCTAGCTCTGAGAAGGACGTTGTGTTTCTGTTCCTAGCTCTGAGAAGGACGTTGTTTTTCTGTTCACTAGCTCTGAGACGAAAGGACGTTGAGCTACAACAAACTTCTCACTATTCAAATGAACATACAGTACATCATGATTACTTGGGCTTTAATTTATTGGTCCACCAAGTGCAAAATCAACCCAAATGTGCTAATTTGTTGGAGATAAAACATACATGCCATTTAAAGCTGGATGGCTCAAAGTGAAGCTGAGCAGTGAGGAGGCAACGTTTAATAATGAACACAAAACTCTGTGAAATTACGACATGTGAGGAGCCAAATCTGGGGTTGTTGAGGAAGTAGATAAAACGCACAGAACAAGAAAGGATCAACATGTTTCCTTTTTCAAACAGTCAGACATGGAGTCAGTTATCAATTACAGACTCTGTGGGTACTGCAGTCCACTGCAATGGCAATGTGACATTCACACTGTGGCCCAATTCTTAAGGTCTGTTTGAAAATGCATCCACCCTTCCTTTAATTATCTCTTGAAGTAATCACTGATTCAACACAGAGAGGGGAGCCTGGTTCTGATTCAACACAGAGAAGGGAGCCTGGTTCTGATTCAACACAGAGAAGGGAGCCTGGTTCTGATTCAACACAGAGAAGGGAGCCTGGTTCTGATTCAACACAGAGAAGGGAGCTTGGTTCTGATTCAACACAGAGAAAGGAGCCTGGTTAACCCTGACCCTGGGCTTAGCTCTGATTCAACACAGAGAAGGGAGCCTGGTTAACCCTGACCCTGACCATGGTTCTGATTCAACACAGAGAAGGGAGCCTGGTTCTGATTCAACACAGAGAAGGGAGCTTGGTTCTGATTCAACACAGAGAAGGGAGCCTGGTTCTGATTCAACACAGAGAAGGGAGCCTGGTTAACCCTGACCCTGGTTCTGATTCAACACAGAGAAGGGAGCCTGGTTAACCCTGACCCTGGTTCTGATTCAACACAGAGAAGGGAGCCTGGTTCTGATTCAACACGGAGAAGGGAGCCTGGTTCTGATTCAACACAGAGAAGGGAGCCTGGTTCTGATTCAACACGGAGAAGGGAGCCTGGTTCTGATTCAACACAGAGAAGGGAGCCTGGTTCTGATTCAACACAGAGAAGGGAGCCTGGTTCTGATTCAACACAGAGAAGGGAGCCTGGTTCTGATTCAACACAGAGAAGGGAGCCTGGTTCTGATTCAACACAAAGAAGGGAGCCTGGTTCTGATTCAACACAGAGAAGGGAGCCTGGTTCTGATTCAACACAGAGAAGGGAGCCTGGTTCTGATTCAACACAGAGAAGGGAGCCTGGTTCTGATTCAACACAGAGAAGGGAGCCTGGTTCTGATTCAACACAGAGAAGGGAGCTTGGTTCTGATTCAACACGGAGAAGGGAGCCTGGTTAACCCTGACCCTGGGCTTAAGTTGGATTCATACAAATCGTTCCTATGCAGATTGTGTTGCCAGACAGATGGAGGGAAGGTTCCTCTGGGCAGTCATATAGGATCAACAGCGTTGTGTCATGGTACTGGGGGGTAGTTCAGTGTTTCATATAGCCTCTTTGGTAAACACACACAACATCTAATATCAGATTCTGCACCACCACAGTCCTCACTGGCATCCCTATCCTGTTCCTCCCTCCCTATATAAAAACGTTGATTGCCTGACTTCAGGTGAACTGGAAATCAAGTGATCAATTAGAGTAGCAGGAAGTAAAGACTTTTATAGCCAAGGCTTCGTCTTCCTCTGTTAACCTGCGGTCAGGTCTCCACGTGGGACAATAGCAGAGTTGAGATAGTGACCGTCCTCCTGAACAGAACATACAGCAGAAATGTCAACATGCTCCGGTTCTGATTCGTTCCACCCCAAACCAAAAAGGACAACAGGGACGTTTTCAGAAAGAAAGAATGGTTAAGATAAAATGATAGCAAACACAAGAGTCCTGATGGATAAACAGAGAGGGTCTGGGTGGAGGAGAGAAGTCGTGTACAGTCTATGTTAGCCTAACCACGGGTTAAAGCTCTCTTTATTGGCTAATCCTCTTCCTCCTGGTCCTTCAGCTCCAACCAGCTACCACAGTCAGTTCCGTTTTAAACATCTCCTCTGAAGCTGCTCTGGTTGGTTGACACCAGGAGACGATCAAAGCTGCTGCCGTGTGACCAGCGGGGTGGCGATCTCCTGGACTTGAAGTGAGACGAGGAGGAGTGTCAAGGTTCAAAGGTCATGGTCAAGTTCCCGGGGACAAGGTCAGAGGGGGAGATCAAACCCTCACCTAACCCGAACCACCGTGCGGCTGAGATGCCGGCCACCGCTATAACCGCCAGCTCTGGTCATTACCTCGCCGAGGCGGAGGCCACTAGCTGGGTGAGGTAGTCTCTCAGCTCCTTGGCGGCCGTGAAGCGTCCGTAGCGTTTTTTAGGGTTGGTACACTCGTCCAACAGCGCTTCCAGCTGGCCGTCTTTGGCTATGTGGGCGGGGGGGTCGTGGAGCAGGCCGCCGGTGGTCCCTCGCCACGTGGCGTAACGCGATAGCAGGTTCTGACACACAGCGTAGTAGTTGTGGTCCACGGTGACGCGATTACACAGAGACTCCTTGGAGAAGGACAGGCAGGCTTCCTTGTCACAGTCCTCGAAGCGACTCTCGTACCACACGTCATAATTCTCTGGTTTATCTGGAGAGAGAGAGAGAGAGAGAGAGAGAGAGAGAAATGTGAGACAGGGAAACAGACAGGTAAGACCACAGACAGGTACCCCGTCATAGTTCCCTGGTTTATCTGGAGAGAGAGACAGAGACAAAGACAGAGAGAGACAAAGACAGAGAGAGACAAAGACAGAGAGAGACAAAGACAGAGAGAGACAAAGACAGAGAGAGACAAAGAGAGACAGAGAGACAGAGAGAGAGAGAGACAGAGAGAGAGAGAGACAGAGAGAGACAGAGACAGAGAGAGACAGAGACAGAGAGAGACAGAGAGACAGAGAGAGACAGAGAGACAGAGACAGAGAGGTGAGACAGCAGGTTGAGAGAGAGAGGTCAGACAGGTAGACAGACAGGTACCCCATCATAGTTCACTGGTTTATCTAGAGAGAGAGAGAGACAGAGAGGTGAGACAGCAGGTTGAGAGAGAGAGGTCAGACAGGTAGACAGACAGGTACCCCATCATAGTTCCCTGGTTTATCTAGAGAGAGAGAGAGACAGAGACAGAGAGAGGTGAGACAGCATGTTGAGAGAGAGAGGTCAGACAGGTAGACAGACAGGTACCCCATCATAGTTCCCTGGTTTATCTAGAGAGAGAGAGAGACAGAGACAGAGAGAGGTGAGACAGCAGGTTGAGACAGAGAGCTACAGGGCGGCAGGTAGCCTAGCGGTTAAGAGCATTGGGCCAGTAACTGAAAGGTTAAGAGCATTGGGCCAGTAACTGAAAGGTTAAGAGCATTGGGCCAGTAACTGAAAGGTTAAGAGCATTGGGCCAGTAACTGAAAGGTTAAGAGCATTGGGCCAGTAACTGAAAGGTTAAGAGCATTGGGCCAGTAACTGAAAGGTTAAGAGCATTGGGCCAGTAACTGAAAGGTTAAGAGCATTGGGCCAGTAACTGAAAGGTTAAGAGCATTGGGCCAGTAACTGAAAGGTTAAGAGCATTGGGCCAGTAACTGAAAGGTTAAGAGCATTGGGCCAGTAACTGAAAGGTTAAGAGCATTGGGCCAGTAACTGAAAGGTTAAGAGCATTGGGCCAGTAACTGAAAGGTTAAGAGCATTGGGCCAGTAACTGAAAGGTTAAGAGCATTGGGCCAGTAACTGAAAGGTTAAGAGCATTGGGCCAGTAACTGAAAGGTTAAGAGCATTGGGCCAGTAACTGAAAGGTTAAGAGCATTGGGCCAGTAACTGAAAGGTTAAGAGCATTGGGCCAGTAACTGAAAGGTTAAGAGCATTGGGCCAGTAACTGAAAGGTTAAGAGCATTGGGCCAGTAACTGAAAGGTTAAGAGCATTGGGCCAGTAAATGAAAGGTTAAGAGCATTGGGCCAGTAACTGAAAGGTTAAGAGCATTGGGCCAGTAACTGAAAAGTTACTTGTACCAGTAAATTGCTCTGGATAACAGATGTAGCTATACTAATTAAAAGGGTGAGGGTTAACATATGGAATTGTTTTAAGATGGTCACACCATGGTTCATTTAGATATTTGATTGACAAACACCCCCGTAGCTCAGCCCCTTTACCCCCGTAGCTCAGCCACTTTACCCCAGTAGCTCAGCCCCTTTACCCCCGTAGCTCAGCCCCTTTACCCCCGTAGCTCAGCCCCTTTACCCCCGTAGCTCAGCCCCTTTACCCCCGTAGCTCAGCCCCTTTACCCCGTAGCTCAGCCCCTTTACCCCGTAGCTCAGCCCCTTTACCCCGTAGCTCAGCCCTTTACCCCGTAGCTCAGCCCCTTTACCCCCGTAGCTCAGCCCCTTTACCCCCGTAGCTCAGCCCTTTACCCCCGTAGCTCAGCCCCTTTACCCCCGTAGCTCAGCCCCTTTACCCCGTAGCTCAGCCCCTTTACCCCCCGTAGCTCAGCCCCTTTACCCCCGTAGCTCAGCCCACTTTACCCCCGTAGCTCAGCCACTTTACCCCCGTAGCTCAGCCACTTTACCCCCGTAGCTCAGTATTTAATCATTATTGATATTTGTCTTTTTAATTGCTCCGTATGTAGTCCGTAAGATAGGTTATAAGTAAGCCTGTTGTAAAAATCTCAATCATTAGCCCATTGCTGCCATTCGTTGGGTACAGTAGGCACTCGGCCATTTCTGCAATATAGCCTGTTCAAAACCAGTTCAGAAGAGTTTTGTTTCATTCTGTTTAACCATTTTCATTGGCAAAAATTACATTCCAACTGTACTGTTGTGTTTGATATAAATACTTTTGATATTACGTTAATGAAGTTTATACATTTTTGTGAAGGTTTGGTGTGTTGTGGCTATTAACCTATTTTACAGCAGGTCTATGGTATGAAGGCAGCACGCCCTGACGGCTCAACGGACTCCGACAGCTGAACTTGAGGTGAGGAAGAACGTTTCAGCTCCACCAGAGTTATTTCTAACAATATGATGCTTATATATACACTGCTCAAAAAAATAAAGGGAACACTTAAACAACACAATGTAACTCAAGTCAATCACACTTCTGTGAAATCAAACTGTCCACTTAGGAAGCAACACTGATTGACAATAAATTTCACATGCTGTTGTGCAAATGGAATAGACAACAGGTGGAAATTATAGGCAATTAGCAAGACACCCCCAATAAAGGAGTGGTTCTGCAGGTGGGGCCACAGACCACTTCTCAGTTCCTGTGCTTCCTGGCTGATGTTTTGGTCACTTTTGAATGCTGGCGGTGCTTTCACTCTAGTGGTTGCATGAGACATAGTCTACAACCCACACAAGTGGCTCAGGTAGCACAGCTCATCAGGATGGCACATCAATGCGATCTGTGGCAAGAAGGTTTGCTGTGTCTGTCAGCGTAGTGTCCAGAGCATGGAGGCGCTACCAGGAGACGTGGAGGAGGCCGTAGGAGGGCAACAACCCAGCAGCAGGACCGCTACCTCCGCCTTTGTGCAAGGAGGAGCAGGAGGAGCACTGCCAGAGCCCTGCAAAAATGACCTCCAGCAGGCCACAATTGTACATGTGTCTGCTCAAACGGTCCAGAAACAGACTCCATGAGGTGGTATGAGGGCCCGACGTCCACAGGTAGGGGTTGTGCTTACAGCCCAACACCGTGCAGGACGTTTGGCATTTACCAGAGAACACCAAGATCGTCGAATTCGCCACTGGCGCCCTGTGCTCTTAACAGATGAAAGCAGATTCTCACTGAGCACAGGTGACAGACGTGACAGACTGGAGACACTGTGGAGAAACGTTCTGCTGCCTGCAACATCCTCCAGCATGACCGGTTTAGCGGGGGTCAGTCATGGTGGTGGCATTTCTTTGGGGGCGCACAGCCCTCCATGTGCTCGCCAGTGGTAGCCTGACTGCCATTAGGTATCGAGATGAGATCCTCAGACCCCTTGTGAGACCATATGCTGGGTGCGGTTGGCCCTGGGTTCCTCCTAATGAAAGACAATGCTAGACCTCATGTGGCTGGAGTGTGTCAGCAGTTCCTGCAAGAGGAAGGCATTGATGCTATGGACTGGCCCGCCCGTTCCCCAGACCTGAATCAATTGAGCATCTGGGACATCATGTCTCGCTCCATCCACCAACGCCACATTGCACCACAGACTGTCCAGGAGTTGGTGGATGCTTTTAGTCCAGGTCTGGGAGGAGATCCTCAGGAGACCATCCGCCACCTCATCAGGAGCATGCCCAGGCGTTGTAGGGAGGTCATACAGACACGTGGAGGCCACAAGCACTACTGAGCCTCATTTTGACTTGTTTTGAAGGACATTACATCAAAGTTGGATCAGTCTGTATCAGTCAGTCTGTATCAGTCTGGATCAGTCTGTAGTGTGGTTTCTACTTTCTACGTGTCACTCCAAATCCAAACCTCCGTGGGTTGATAAATTTAATTTCCATTTATTTATTTGTGTGTGATTTTGAGATGTTTAAGGACATTTCATCAATGTTGGATAAGCCTGTAGTGTGGTTTTCTCTCACGTTAATTTTGACTCCAAATCCAGACCTCCATGGGTTGATACAAAAATTATCAATGGACATCAAATGTGTGATTTTGTTGTCAAAGAACATTCAACTATCTTAAAGAAAAAGTATTTAACAATATTTAATTCATTCAGATCTAGGATGTGTTATCTTAGCGTTCCCTTTATTTTTTTGAGCAGTGTATGTGTGTGAAAAATGAAAATATTCTTATTGAAAACTAACGCATTAGCCTCCTCCTGTATGAATTAGCCTCCTTCTGTACTGAAAATAAATTCATTTCGGTGTCGTAGCCGCCGGTATCGCTCTCTCTCTGGGGCTAAGGCTAAGCTTCACACACACACACACACACACACACACACACACACACACACACACACACACACACACACACACACACACACACACACACACACACACACACACACACACACACACACACACACACACACACACACACACACACACACATTAATATCATACAGTGGACTAAGCCTATAGGTCTATGCATGCAATGTCCTGTACACTTAGTTCTCAAATCTCTGACAGCTGAACTGTGAGGTGGACAATTATCGTTGTAGGAAAGTAAAAACCAATAAATCAACAGGCTATAAAGTTTGTGAATATGCTACACATCGAAACACACAAAGGAATAGTGTTTTTCTGTATTTAGTTATATGCTGTTTAATTAAGGACAAGTAAATGTGGCTGGTCATTTGGTCCGATATTCCTCGTTGCAGGGGTTGGACGACCTCGATGGCTTTACACCCAATGAATATGAGTGACTGGGTCCAGAATGTACATGAAATAAAATCTTCCTGGTCGGCTTGTCTAAACGGAAACCATGGACTAAAAGACATGGATATGATATCACTACGAATAATGTGACAAGAGGGATTGAGTCAGTACATTCCAACAGCAGCAGATGTATAATTAATATTCGTATCATTGTTTCTGGATCAGATCTCTTCCAATAAGCTGAATTGATCTAGACTCTGGGGAAAACAAACACCAGTCTACCATGGGACCATCCTGGCAGCTTGAAGGGGGGTCTCAAAATGGCTGCTTAGATGGGGTCTATTTTTTAAAATACATTTTCAAGTGGCATGATGTGTCGTAGGAAAAATAAATCACCGTGGAAAATCACGACGAGGCCCTGAAGGAGATTATCGCAAGGTGTCTGGTGACATCAAGCAATTATAGAAATGTATTTGGGATACATTTACAACCGATCAACAAACTCATTAAAAACATTTAATCTGGCAGAAAGAGAACAACCACTTTCCTGTTTTATGGAACCAACCAACATTTGGACACTTTTATGTTATATTTCACTGTCTGTTTAGGCAGGTTTATAGAGGACAACACTGTTATATTTCACTGTCTGTTTAGGCAGGTTTATAGAGGACAACACTGTTATATTTCACTGTCTGAAGCAGGTTTATAGAGGACAACACTGTTATATTTCACTGTCTGTTTAGGCAGGTTTATAGAGGACAACACTGTTATATTTCACTGTCTGTTTAGGCAGGTTTATAGAGGACAACACTGTTATATTTCACTGTCTGTTGAGGCAGGTTTATAGAGGACAACACTGTTATATTTCACTGTCTGTTGAGGCAGGTTTGTAAGAGGACAGCACTGTTCAGGCAGGTTTATAGAGGACAACACTTGAGGCAGGTGTATAGAGGACAACACTGTTTAGGCAGGTTTATAGAGGACAACACTGTTTAGGCAGGTTTATAGAGGACAACACTGTTATATTTCACTGTCTGTTGAGGCAGGTTTATAGAGGACAACACTGTTGAGGCAGGTTTATAGAGGACAACACTGTTATATTTCACTGTCTGTTGAGGCAGGTTTATAGAGGACAACACTGTTATATTTCACTGTCTGTTGAGGCAGGTTTATAGAGGACAACACTGTTCAGGCAGGTTTATAGAGGACAACACTTGAGGCAGGTGTATAGAGGACAACACTGTTTAGGCAGGTTTATAGAGGACAACACTGTTTAGGCAGGTTTATAGAGGACAACACTGTTATATTTCACTGTCTGTTGAGGCAGGTTTATAGAGGACAACACTGTTATATTTCACTGTCTGTTGAGGCAGGTTTATAGAGGACAACACTGTTGAGGCAGGTTTATAGAGGACAACACTGTTATATTTCACTGTCTGAGGCAGGTTTAGAGAGGACAACACTGTTATATTTCACTGTCTGAGGCAGGTTTATAGAGGACAACACATTGTGTTTAGGCAGGTTTATAGAGGACAACACTGTTATATTTCACTGTCTGAGGCAGGTTTATAGAGGACAACACTGTTTAGGCAGGTTTATAGAGGACAACACTGTTGAGGCAGGTTTATAGAGGACAACACTGTTGGGGCAGGTTTATAGAGGACAACACTGTTGGGGCAGGTTTATAGAGGACAACACTGTTGAGGCAGGTTTATAGAGGACAACACTGTTGAGGCAGGTTTATAGAGGACAACACTGTTATATTTCACTGTCTGTTTAGGCAGGTTTATAGAGTCAAAGACATCTCATGATGATGAAGCAGTTGGAGATCAATAGTTGGAGAGGACGATGATCCCTGAGGATTGAAATATAATCAGAGATCAGCCGTTCTAATGCCGTGGTCCTACGGCCCTGTCAGGACGACTCCGTCCCACTGCTACTGACCACTATGTATCTATCCTGGTTGGGAATTACATTTACATTCAGAATCCTATTTTCCTTAACCCTTTACGCTCAACCTAATTGTAACCCTAAACCTAGAGCTTAAAATAGCCTTTGTCCTCATGGGGAGGTTTTACTCTCCTTGTGGGGACTTTAGGTCCCATCTGCGAAAAACCAACACACACACACACACACACACACACACACACACACACACACACACACACACACACACACACACACACACACACACACACACACACACACACACACACACACACACACACACACACACACACAGCCCAGCCAGCTAGGGTCCCATCTGCGGCCCCCTTTTGCAGATGGGCCCTTTCAGCTCAGAGTTATTTGACAAAGACAGATTAAGACTGAGCCAGAAATAAACATGCTCAAGGTGAGGATAATTACATGTAAAGTTTCACAAGTATCAAACATCAGGCCTAA
>NW_025751080.1:0-16565 GCF_021184085.1 Oncorhynchus gorbuscha
TTGTACCTTGTCAGATCAGGGATTTGATCCAGCCTTTCGGTGACTGGCCTAATGCTCTAACCACTAGGCTACCTGCCACCTCTACACTCTAACCACTAGGCTACCCTGCCTCCTCTACACTCTAACCACTAGGCTACCTGCCACCTCTACACTCTAACCACTAGGCTACCCTGCCTCCTCTACACTCTAACCACTAGGCTACCTGCCACCTCTACACTCTAACCACTAGGCTACCTGCCACCTCTACACTCTAACCACTAGGCTACCTGCCGCCTCTACACTCTAACCACTAGGCTACCTGCCGCCTCTACACTCTAACCACTAGGCTACCTGCCGCCTCTACACTCTAACCACTAGGCTACCTGCCGCCTCTACACTCTAACCACTAGGCTACCCTGCCTCCTCTACACTCTAACCACTAGGCTACCTGCCACCTCTACACTCTAACCACTAGGCTACCTGCCACCTCTACACTCTAACCACTAGGCTACCTGCCGCCTCTACACTCTAACCACTAGGCTACCTGCCGCCTCTACACTCTAACCACTAGGCTACCTGCCGCCTCTACACTCTAACCACTAGGCTACCTGCCACCTCTACACTCTAACCACTAGGCTACCTGCCACCTCTACACTCTAACCACTAGGCTACCTGCCGCCTCTACACTCTAACCACTAGGCTACCTACCTCCTCTACACTCTAACCACTAGGCTACCTGCCGCCTCTACACTCTAACCACTAGGCTACCTGCCGCCTCTACACTCTAACCACTAGGCTACCTGCCGCCTCTACACTCTAACCACTAGGCTACCTGCCGCCTCTACACTCTAACCACTAGGCTACCTGCCGCCTCTACACTCTAACCACTAGGCTACCTGCCGCCTCTACACTCTAACCACTAGGCTACCTGCCGCCTCTACACTCTAACCACTAGGCTACCTGCCGCCTCTACACTCTAACCACTCGGCTACCTGCCGCCTCTACACTCTAACCACTAGGCTACCTGCCGCCTCTACACTCTAACCACTAGGGTACCTGCCGCCTCTACACTCTAACCACTAGGCTACCTGCCGCCTCTACACTCTAACCACTAGGCTACCTGCCGCCTCTACACTCTAACCACTAGGCTACCTGCCGCCTCTACACTCTAACCACTAGGCTACCTGCTGCCTCTACACTCTAACCACTAGGCTACCTGCCTCCTCTACACTCTAACCACTAGGCTACCTGCTGCCTCTACACTCTAACCACTAGGCTACCTGCCTACCCTAACCTCCTGCCAAATGTATGACCATATTAGATACACATTTTTCCCCTTAAATTACACAGACCTACAAATAATTTGAAAACAAATCCAATTTTGATAAACTCCCATATCTATTGCATGAAATACCACTGTGTGTCATCACAGCAACAAGATTTATGACCTGCTGCCACAAGAAAAGGGCAACCAGTGAAGAACAAACACCATTGTAAATACAACCCATATTTATGCTTATTTATTTTCCCTTTTTTAAACTTTACCCATTTGTACATTGTTGCAACTCTTTATATAGACATAATATGACATCTGAAATGTCTTCATTCTTTTGGAACTTTTGTGAGGGTAATGTTCTGAGGGTAATGTTCTGAGGGTAATGTTCTGAGGGTAATGTTCTGAGGGTAATGTTCTGAGGGTAATGTCCTGATGTTAATGTTCTGAGGGTAATGTTCTGAGGGTAATGTCCTGAGGGTAATGTTCTGAGGGTAATGTTCTGAGGATAATGTTCTGAGGGTAATGTTCTGAGGTTAATGTTCTGAGGGTAATGTTCTGAGGGTAATGTTCTGTACATTTTTTATTGTTTATTTAACTTTTTTTATTATTTATTTCCCTTGTTATATATTTCCCTTGTTATATATTTCCCTTGTTATATATTTCCCTTGTTATATATTTCCCTTGTTATATATTTCCCTTGATATATATTTCCCTTGTTATATATTTCCCTTGTTATATATTTCCCTTGTTATTTATTTCCCTTGTTATATATTTCCCTTGTTATATATTTCCCTTGTTGTATATTTCCCTTGTTATATATTTCCCTTGTTATTTATTTCCCTTGTTATATATTTCCCTTGTTATATTTTTCCCTTGTTATATATTTCCCTTGTTATATATTTCCCTTGTTATATATTTCCCTTGTTATATATTTCCCTTGTTATATATTTCCCTTGTTATATATTTCCCTTGATATATATTTCCCTTGTTATATATTTCCCTTGATATATATTTCCCTTGTTATATATTTCCCTTGTTATATATTTCCCTTGTTATTTATTTCCCTTGTTATTTATTTCCCTTGTTATATATTTCCCTTGTTATTTATTTCCCTTGTTATATATTTCCCTTGTTATATATTTCCCTTGTTATTTATTTCCCTTGTTATATATTTCCCTTGTTATATATTTCCCTTGTTATATATTTCCCTTGTTATTTATTTCCCTTGTTATATATTTCCCTTGTTATATATTTCCCTTGTTATATATTTCCCTGGGGTGCTCCTTTGCATCTCAATATCAACTTGCACATTCATCTTCTGCACATCTACCACCCCAGTTTAATTATTTCGCCACTACGGCCTTACCTCCCCAATCTTACTTCATTTGAACACTATAGATAGATTTTTCTTTATTGGCATGGGAAACATATGTTTCTCTCATGCCAATAAAGCCCCTTAGACAGAGGGACAGAGAGAGGGAGTGACGGAGAGGAAGGGAGATGGAGTCAAAGAGATATATATATATATATATATATATATATATATATATATATATATATATATATATATATATATATATACATATGTATATGTGTGTTCCTTTGCTCAATATAAATCCCCCCCTCAAAATCCCCATATTATCTTCCCCACCCTCGAGGAAGGGACGTGCCATTTCATGTCCCAGGGAAATGTGCTCATCTGTGGGGACACAAATTTGTGCCAAGGAACACTACCTGATCTAACGACCACACGAGGGGACAGCTTCATTACAGGCCATACTGTTTCTAACTGTCTTATTTTCCCCCATGGAAACAACAGTGACAGCACCATCAACAAAAACGGAAGGGATCTTTCTCAGCTCTGTCGAAGCCTGGGTCTGTACTTTGCCAATGGGGAGATTCACCTATTGCTCACCTCTTGGCCACAGCACTATAGACTATATGACCACATACATTGACCCTTTCTCTCTCAGCTCATTCACCATCAAGCCACTAACACCTCTGTCTGATCACAGCAAAATTAAGTTGTTCCTCAAAAGAACAGACATGGAAAAAACCACACATTCACAGCCCAGTGAGTACTGTACAACATCATACATTCATACAGATGGGCCCAAAACAGTACAGAAGAATAGCAGAAAGCAACCTATAACCAAAATATTCAAACACTTAGATAACTTTCTGGATACCACATTCACTCTCAGTAAAGAAGGCATCAAGGGTTTGTAAGTAAGCATTTCACTGTAAGGTGAAAACTGTTGTACTAGCAGTACAAAACATCAACCAAAACAAAACAACACCTGATGTGTTTCACCTGTCTTTGTGCGTGTCTCCACCCCCCTCCAGGTGTCACACCCTGATCTGTTTCACCTGTCTTTGTGATTGTCTCCACCCCCTTCCAGGTGTCACACCCTGATCTGTTTCACCTGTCTTTGTGCTTGTCTCCACACCACTCCAGGTGTCACACACCCTGACCTGTTTCACCTGTCTTTGTGCATGTCTCCATCCCCCTCCAGGTGTCACACCCTGATCTGTTTCACCTGTCTTTGTGCTTGTCTCCACCCCCCTCCAGGTGTCACACCCTGATCTGTTTCACCTGTCTTTGTGATTGTCTCCACCCCCCTCCAGGTGTCACACCCTGATCTGTTTCACCTGTCTTTGTGCTTGTCTCCACCCCCCTCCAGGTGTCACACCCTGATCTGTTTCACCTGTCTTTGTGCTTGTCTCCACCCCCCTCCAGGTGTCACACACCCTGATGTGTTTCACCTGTCTTTGTGCTTGTCTCCACCCCCTCCAGGTGTCACACACCCTGATCTGTTTCACCTGTCTTTGTGATTGTCTCCACCCCCCTCCAGGTGTCACACCCTGATGTGTTTCACCTGTCTTTGTGATTGTCTCCACCCCCTCCAGGTGTCACACCCTGATCTGTTTCACCTGTCTCCACCCCCTCCAGGTGTAACACCCTGATGTGTTTCACCTGTCTTTGTGATTGTCTCCACCCCCTCCAGGTGTCACACACCCTGATCTGTTTCACCTGTCTCCACCCCCTCCAGGTGTAACACCCTGATCTGTTTCACCTGTCTTTGTGATTGTCTCCACCCCCCTCCAGGTGTCACACCCTGATCTGTTTCACCTGTCTTTGTGATTGTCTCCACCCCGCTCCAGGTGTCACACACCCTGATCTGTTTCACCTGTCTTTGTGCTTGTCTCCACCCCCCTCCAGGTGTCACACCCTAATCTGTTTCACCTGTCTTTGTGATTGTCTCCACCCCCCTCCAGGTGTCACACCCTGATCTGTTTCACCTGTCTTTGTGATTGTCTCCACCCCGCTCCAGGTGTCACACACCCTGATCTGTTTCACCTGTCTCCACCCCCCTCCAGGTGTCACACTCTGATCTGTTTCACCTGTCTTTGTGATTGTCTCCACCCCCTCCAGGTGTAACACCCTGATCTGTTTCACCTGTCTTTGTGATTGTCTCCACCCCCCTCCAGGTGTCACACCTGATCTGTTTCACCTGTCTTTGTGATTGTCTCCACCCCCTCCAGGTGTCACACCGTGATCTGTTTCACCTGTCTCCACCCCCCTCCAGGTGTCACAACCTGATCTGTTTCACCTGTCTCCACCCCCCTCCAGGTGTAACACCCTGATCTGTTTCACCTGTCTTTGTGATTGTCTCCACCCCGCTCCAGGTGTCACACACCCTGATCTGTTTCACCTGTCTTTGTCCTTGTCTCCACCCCCTCCAGGTGTCTCCCATCTTCCCCATTATAGCCAGTGTATTTATACCTGTGTTCTCTGTTTGTCTGTTCCGTGTTTGTCAAGTCAACCAGCGTTTTTGTTCTCAGCTCCTGCTTTCCCAGTCTCTCTATTTCCTCATCCTCCTGGTTTAGACCCTTGCCTGTCCTGACTTGGAGCCTGCCTGCCCGACCACTCTACTGCCCCTGACCCTGAGCCTGCCTGCCTGACCACTCTACTGCCCCTGACCCTGAGGCTGCCTGCCTGACCACTCTACTGCCCCTGACCCTGAGCCTGCCTGCCTGACCACTCTACTGCCCCTGACCCTGAGCCTGCCTGACCACTCTACTGCCCCTGCCCCTGAGCCTGCCTGACCACTCTACTGCCCCTGCCCCTGCCCCTGACCCTGACCCTGAGCCTGCCTGACCACTCTACTGCCCCTGACCCTGAGCCTGCCTGACCACTCTACTGCCCCTGCCCCTGAGCCTGCCTGACCACTCTACTGCCCCTGCCCCTGCCCCTGACCCTGACCCTGAGCCTGCCTGACCACTCTACTGCCCCTGACCCTGAGCCTGCCTGACCACTCTACTACCCCTGACCCTGAGCCTGCCTGACCACTCTACTGCCCCTGCCCCTGCCCCTGACCCTGACCCTGAGCCTGCCTGACCACTCTACTGCCCCTGACCCTGAGCCTGCCTGACCACTCTACTACCCCTGACCCTGAGCCTGCCTGACCACTCTACTACCCCTGACCCTGAGCCTGCCTGACCACTCTACTACCCCTGACCCTGAGCCTGCCTGACCACTCTACTGCCCCTGACCCTGAGCCTGCCTGACCACTCTACTACCCTGACCCTGAGCCTGCCTGACCACTCTACTGCCCCTGCCCCTGCCCCTGACCCTGACCCTGAGCCTGCCTGACCACTCTACTGCCCCTGCCCCTGAGCCTGCCTGACCACTCTACTGCCCCTGCCCCTGCCCCTGACCCTGAGCCTGCCTGACCACTCTACTGCCCCTGACCCTGAGCCTGCCTGACCACTCTACTACCCCTGACCCTGAGCCTGCCTGACCACTCTACTGCCCCTGCCCCTGCCCCTGCCCCTGACCCTGAGCCTGCCTGACCACTCTATTACCCCTGACCCTGAGCCTGCCTGACCACTCTACTGACCCTGCCCCTGATCCTGCCTGACCACTCTACTGCCCCTGACCCTGATCCTGCCTGACCACTCTACTACCCCTGACCCTGAGCCTGCCTGACCACTCTACTACCCCTGACCCTGAGCCTGCCTGACCACTCTACTGACCCTGACCCTGATCCTGCCTGACCACTCTACTGCCCCTGACCCTGACCCTGAGCCTGCCTGACTACTCTACTGCCCCTGACCCTGATCCTGCCTGACCTGTACCTTTGCCCAACCTCTGGATTATTGACCTCTGCCTGACCCTGAGCCTGTCTGCCGTCCGGTACCGTTGCCCCGCCTCTGGTTTTCTGCCTGCCTTGACCGTTCTATTGCCTGCCCCTTTTAGATTATTAAACCATTGTTAATTCCACATTGTCTGGCTAAGAGCGTCTGCTAAATGACTTAAATGTAAATGTAAATGTAATCTGGGTCAGGTGCACCTTCGTACCTGATACAACTCGGAGGGCCTGTTGTCTGCACCTCTGGCAGACCTCTGGCAGTCTCTGAGGGTGCCGCAGGGTTCAATTCTCGGGCCGACTCTTTTCTCTGGACACATCGATAATGTCGCTCTTTGCTGCTGGTCATTCTCTGATCCACCTCTATGCAGACGACACCATTCTGTATACTTCTGGCCCCTCTTTGGACACTGTGTTATCTAACCTCCAGATGAGCTTCGATGCCATACAACTCTCCTTCCGTGGCCTCCAACTGCTCTTAAATGCAAGTTAAACTAAATGCATGCTCTCCAACCGATCGCTACCAGCACCTGGCCGCCCGTCCGGAATCACTACCCTGGACAGTTCTGACTTACAATTTGTGGACATCTACAAATACCTAGGTGTCTGGTTAGACTGTAAACTCTCCTTCCAGACTCACATTAAGCATCTCCAAAATGAAATCTAGAATGGGTTTCCTATTTTGCAACAAAGCATCCTTCACTCATGCTGCCAAACATACCCTCATGAAAGTGGTGTAAGGGGTAAAACACATGACATAATTACATCAATGTATACTGGCAATATGTGCAGCATCAAAATTGGCATTATTTAACCAGGGGCAGGGACTTCGCCAGGGTTGCAATCTGAGCCCTGCACTCTTCAATATATAAATCAATGAATTGGCCACTATTCTAGAAAAATCCTCAGCACCTGGGCTCCCGAGTGGTGCAGCGGTCTAAGGTACTGCATCTATGTTCTAGAGGCGTCACTACAGACCCTGGTTTGATTCCAGTCTGTATCACAACTGGCCGTGATTGGGAATTCCATAGGGCGTTGCACAATTGGCCTAGTGTGGTTTGGGTTTGGCTAGGGTAGGCCTTCATTATAAACAAGAATTTGTTCTTAAATGGACAGCCTCACATGGCCAGCCTACATTTTTTGTAGCGGTTAATGATATTGACCTTACTCAATGTATTTTCTCTCTTTACGGTGAAATTGTGAATCTGAATGAATGAATTATTGAATGGATGAGTGAGTGAGTAGATGGATGGATGGATGGATGGATGGATGGATGGATGGATGGATGGATGGATGGATGGATGAGCGAGTGAGTTAGTGAGTAGATGGATAGATGGATGGATGGATGGATGGATGGATGGATGGATGGATGGATGGATGGATGAGTGAGTAAGTTAGTGAGTAGATGGATGGATGGATGGATGGATGAGCGAGTGAGTTAGTGAGTAGATGGATGGATGGATGGATGGATGGATGGATGGATGGATGAGTGAGTGAGTAAGTTAGTGAGTAGATGGATGGATGGATGGATGGATGGATGGATGGATTGGATGGATGAGTGAGTGAGTTAGTGAGTGGATGGATGGATGGATGGATGGATGGATGAGTGAGTTAGTGAGTTAGTGAGTGGATGGATGAGTGACTTAGTGAGTGGATGGATTGATGGATGGATGGATGGATGAGTGAGTGAGTGAGTTAGTGAGTAGATGGATGAATGAATGAGTGAATGAGTGAATGAGTGAGTGAGTGAGTAAATGGATGGATAGATTGATGGAAAGATGGCTGGATGAGTTAGTGAGTAGATGGATGGATGGATGAATGGATGGATGAGTGAGTTAGTGAGTTAGTGAGTGAGTGGATGGATGAGTGAGTTAGTGAGTGGATGGATGGATGGATGGATGGATGAGTGAGTGAGTGAGTGAGTTAGTGAGTAGATGGATGAATGAATGAGTGAATGAGTGAATGAGTGAGTGAGTGAGTAAATGGATGGATAGATTGATGGAAAGATGGCTGGATGAGTTAGTGAGTAGATGGATGGATGGATGAATGGATGGATGAGTGAGTGAGTGAGTTAGTGAGTGGATGGATGGATGGATGGATGAGTGAGTGAGTGAGTTAGTGAGTAGATGGATGAATGAATGAGTGAATGAGTGAATGAGTGAGTGAGTGAGTTAGTTAGTGAGTGGATGGATGGATGGATGGATGAGTGAGTGAGTGAGTTAGTGAGTAGATGGATGAATGAATGAGTGAATGAGTGAATGAGTGAGTGAGTAAATGGATGGATAGATTGATGGAAAGATGGCTGGATGAGTTAGTGAGTAGATGGATGGATGGATGGATGGATGAGTGAGTGAGTGAGTGAGTTAGTGAGTGGATGGATGGATGGATGAATGAGTGAGTGAGTGAGTTAGTGAGTAGATGGATGAATGAATGAGTGAATGAGTGAATGAGTGAATGAGTGAGTGAGTAAATGGATGGATAGATTGATGGAAAGATGGCTGGATGAGTTAGTGAGTAGATGGATGGATGGATGGATGAATGGATGGATGAGTGAGTTAGTGAGTTAGAGAGTGAGTGGATGGATGAGTGAGTGAGTTAGTGAGTGGATGGATGGATGGATGGATGAGTGAGTGAGTGAGTTAGTGAGTAGATGGATGAATGAATGCGTGAATGAGTGAGTGAGTGAGTGAGTTAGTGAGTGGATGGATGGATGAATATGTCAGTAATGTATGATTGTGGTAACGATCCACAAAGATTTCTGAAATCAGCCTGACTGTGACTAACTCTATGATGATGATTCAGCATGATTCCTAAAAACCGCAAGACTTTGACTAACCCTAGGGTGATGATTCAGCATGATTCCTAAAAACCGCAAGACTGTGACTAACCCTATGGAGATGATTCAGCATGATTCGTATAAACAGCATGACTGTGGCTAAGCTTAACTATAACCCTAATTGAGTTTGAACAATTAGTAAGATACACATTTTCTCTTGATCTCACAAATGCCATTAATAAACTCAGGGAATCAGTTCTGCCTGCGTTCATTTTCAGTATCTCTGAGTAAGACATGTCCTAAACTCTGCATTCTCAAAGTAGACATGCATGTTATTAGGAGTTTAAATAAACATATTTGTAGCACCTGTGCAACAGAGATCCTATCATAACAGAGATCCCGTAATTCAGAAGTCTCTCTGTTTCTGTCATTCTCTCTATCGCAACAGAGATCATTTGTCACATACACATGGTTAGCAGATGTTAATGCGAGTGTAGCGAAATGCTTGTGTAATTCAGAAGTCTCTCTGTTTATGTCATTCTCTCTATCGCAACAGAGATCCTGTCATTCAAAAGTCTCTCACTCTGTTTCTGTCTTTCTCTCTATCAAAACAGATCTCCTGTCAGTATTTAACTTTGTTTCTGTCTTTCTCTCGATCACAACATTTCTCCTGTCAGCCAGAAGTCTCTCCCTCTGTTTATGTCTTTCTCTCTACCAGAATAGAGCTTTAAAGGAGCAGCAGCTTCCCTGACAATGCATGCCTTCAATTGCCTGTCTGCTTTCCCACCTCTTCTATTCATGTGGGGAGGACTAGAGTCACAGATCAAAGTGTAAAGGTAGTGTCACACACAGACACACACACACACACACACACACACACACACACACACACACACACACACACACACACACACACACACACACACACACACACACACACACACACACACACACACACACACACACACACACACACACACACACACACACACACACACACACACACACACACACACACACACACACACAGAGAGAGAGAGCGAGAGAGAGAGAGAGAGAGAGAGAGAGAGAGAGAGAGAGAGAGAGAGAGAGTCGGAGAGCGCATGCAGGGGGTAATACTCTGGTTTCTATGCTTTGATCAGTCTGGACTAAGAGGAGGTGAGGGGGGATGGGGGATGGGTGAGGCCGGCTGGGATCAAAGTCAATACAGACACAGAATACACCCCTCCTCCTCTAGACCAACTGACCAGTCCGCACTGCCTGAATCTCTGAGACACCCCCACAGGGTCATCTAGGGTAGCCTTTTCTGATCGATGTCTAGATGATTAGCTTCCTGTCAAGTTGTTGTCTGTTCAGGGGTTGAAGAAAATACTGGTTATCTAGCATTCCAGAGGGACATCAGAGACTGTAACGTTCTTTGCTTCACGGAAACATGGCTCACTGGAGAGACGCTCTCCGAGGCGGTGCAGCCAGCGGGTTTCTCCACGCATCGCGCCGACAGAAACAAACATCTTTCTGGTAAGAAGAGGGGCTTATGCCTTATGGCTAACGAGACATGGTGTGATGAAAAAAACTCAAATCCTTCTGTTCACCTGATTTAGAATTCCTCACAATCAAATGTAGACCGCATTATCTACCAAGAGAATTCTCTTCGATTATAATCACAGCCGTATATATCCCCGCCCAAGCAGACACATCGATGGCTCTGAACGAACTTTATTTGACTCTTTGCAAACTTGAATCCATTTATCCGGAGGCTGCATTCATTGTAGCTGGGGATTTTAACAAGGCTAATCTGAAAACAAGACTCCCTACATTTTATCAGTATATCGATTGCGCAACCAGGGGTAGAAAAACCTTGGATCATTGTTACTCTAACTTCCGCGACGAATATAAGGCCTTTCCCCGCCCCCCTTTTGGAAAAGCTGACCACGACTCCATTTTGTTGATCCCTGCCTACAGACAGAAACTAAAACAAGAGGCTCCCACGCTGAGGTCTGTCCATCGCTGGTCCGACCAAGCTGACTCCACACTCCAAGACTGCTTCCATCACGTGGACTGGGATATGTTTCGTATTGCGTCAGATAACAATATTGACGAATACGCTGATTCGGTGTGTGAGTTCATTAGAACGTGCGTTGAAGATGTCGTTCCCATAGCAACGATTAAAACATTCCCTAACCAGAAACCGTGGATTGATGGCAGCATTCGCATGAAACTGAAAGCGCGAACCACTGCTTTTAATCAGGGCAAGGTGACTGGTAACATGACCGAATACAAACAGTGCAGCTATTCCCTCCGCAAGGCTATCAAACAAGCTAAGCGTCAGTACAGAGAGTATTCACCATGCCGTGATTGCGTTTCGCCCTGTCCTGTCGTGTTTTGCCGTGATTGTGTATCACCCTGTCCTGTCGTGTTTGTGCCTTCATCAGATGCTGCGTGTGAGCAGGTGTCTCAGTCGACTACGGCCTGCGCCTACCCGGCGACCTGCAGTCTGTGGCCGCTTCTCCAGTTGTTTCCCCTCTACAAGTCTAGAGGAATTCTGTTATTCCGTTTTGGACTTTAATAAACTCTGTTTCTGTTAAGTCGCTTTTGGGTCCTCTTTTACCTGCATGACAGAAGGAACCGACCAAGGAATGGACCCAGCGACTTCAGACGCTCGTTACACTGCCGTCGAGATCCAAGGAGCCATGCTCGGCAGACACGAGCAGGAATTGTCTGCTGCTCGCCATGCCGTGGAGAACCTGGCCGCTCAGGTTTCCGACCTCTCTGGACAGTTCCAGAGTCTCGTCTCGTGCCACCTGTTACTCCCTGGCCTGCCGAGCCTCCAGAACCCAGGGTTAATAACCCACCTTGCTACTCCGGGCAGCCCACTGAGTGCCGCTCCTTTCTCACGCAGTGTGAGATTGTGTTCTCTCTCCAACCCCACACATACTCTAGAGAGAGAGCTCGGGTTGCTTACGTCATTTCACTCCTTACTGGCCGGGCTCGAGAATGGGGCACAGCTATCTGGGAGGCAAGGGCTGATTGCTCTAACAGATTCCAGAACTTTAAAGAGGAGATGATTCGGGTTTTTGACCGTTCAGTTTTTGGTGGGGAGGCTTCTAGGGCCCTGGCTTCCTTATGCCAAGGTGAACGGTCCATAACGGATTATTCCATTGAGTTTCGCACTCTTGCTGCCTCTAGTGAGTGGAACGAGCCGGCGCTGCTCGCTCGTTTTCTGGAGGGACTCCACGCAGTGGTTAAGGATGAGATTCTCTCCGGGAGGTTCCTTCAGATGTGGACTCTTTGATTGCTCTCGCCATCCGCATAGAACGACGGGTAGATCTTCGTCACCGGGCTCGTGGAAGAGAGCTCGCATCAACGGTGTTTCCCTGCTCCGCATCGCAACCATCTCCCTCCTCTGGCTTTGAGACTGAGCCCATGCAGCTGGGAGGGATTCGCATCTCGAATAAGGAGAGGGAACGGAGGATCACCAACCGCCTGTGCCTCTATTGCGGAGTTGCTGGACATTTTGTTAATTCATGTCCAGTAAGAGGCCAGAGCCCATCAGTAAGCGGAGGGCTACTGGTGAGCGCTACTACTCAGGTCCCTTCATCTAGATCTTGTACTACTATGTCGGTCCATCTACGCTGGACCGGTTCGGGTGCTACATGCAGTGCTTTGATTGACTCTGGGGCTGAGGGTTGTTTCATGGACGAAGCATGGGCTCGGAAACATAACATTCCTTTCAGACCGTTAGACAGGCCTACGCCCATGTTTGCCTTAGATGGTAGTCATCTTCCCAGTATCAAATTTGAGACACTACCTTTAACTCTCACAGTATCTGGTAACCACAGTGAGACTATTTCTTTTTTGATTTTCCGTTCACCGTTTACACCTGTTGTTTTGGGTCACCCCTGGCTTGTATGTCATAATCCTTCTATTAATTGGTCTAGTAATTCTATCCTATCCTGGAACGTTTCTTGTCATGTGAAGTGTTTAATGTCTGCCATCCCTCCCATTTCTTCTGTCCCTACTTCTCAGGAGGAACCTGGCGATTTGACAGGAGTGCCGGAGGAATATCATGATCTGCGCACGGTCTTCAGTCGGTCCCGAGCCAACTCCCTTCCTCCTCACCGGTCGTATGATTGTAGTATTGATCTCCTTCCGGGGACCACTCCTCCTCGAGGTAGACTATACTCTCTGTCGGCTCCCGAACGTAAGGCTCTCGAGGATTATTTGTCTGTGTCTCTTGGCGCCGGTACCATAGTGCCTTCTTCTTCTCCGGCCGGGCGGGGTTCTTTTTGTTAAAAAGAAGGACGGTACTCTGCGCCCCTGCGTGGATATCGAGGGCTGAATGACATAACGGTTAAGAATCGTTATCCGCTTCCCCTTATGTCATCAGCCTTCGAGATTCTGCAGGGAGCCAGGTGCTTTACTAAGTTGGACCTTCGTAACGCTTACCATCTCGTGCGCATCAGAGAGGGGACGAGTGGAAAACGGCGTTTAACACTCCGTTAGGGCATTTTGAGTACCGGGTTCTGCCGTTCGGTCTCGCCAATGCGCCAGCTGTTTTTCAGGCATTAGTTAATGATGTTCTGAGAGACATGCTGAACATTTTTGTTTTTGTCTATCTTGACGATATCCTGATTTTTCTCCGTCACTCGAGATTCATGTTCAGCACGTTCGACGTGTTCTACAGCGCCTTTTAGAGAATTGTCTCTACGTAAAGGCTGAGAAGTGCTCTTTTCATGTCTCCTCCGTTACTTTTCTCGGTTCCGTTATTTCCGCTGAAGGCATTCAGATGGATTCCGCTAAGGTCCAAGCTGTCAGTGATTGGCCCGTTCCAAGGTCACGTGTCGAGTTGCAGCGCTTTTTAGGTTTCGCTAATTTCTATCGGCGTTTCATTCGTAATTTCGGTCAAGTTGCTGCCCCTCTCACAGCTCTTACTTCTGTCAAGACGTGTTTTAAGTGGTCCGGTTCCGCCCAGGGAGCTTTTGATCTTCTAAAAGAACGTTTTACGTCCGCTCCTATCCTCGTTACTCCTGACGTCACTAGACAATTCATTGTCGAGGTTGGCGCTTCAGAGGTAGGCGTGGGAGCCATCCTATCCCAGCGCTTCCAGTCTGACGATAAGGTTCATCCTTGCGCTTATTTTTCTCATCGCCTGTCGCCATCTGAGCGCAACTATGATGTGGGTAACCGTGAACTGCTCGCCATCCGCTTAGCCCTAGGCGAATGGCGACAGTGGTTGGAGGGCGACCGTTCCTTTTGTCGTTTGGACAGACCATAAGAACCTTGAGTACATCCGTTCTGCCAAACGACTTAATGCCCGTCAAGCTCGTTGGGCGTTGTTTTTCGCTCGTTTCGAGTTTGTGATTTCTTACCGTCCGGGTAGCAAGAACACCAAGCCTGATGCCTTATCCCGTCTGTTTAGTTCTTCTGTGGCTTCTACTGATCCCGAGGGGATTCTTCCTTATGGGCGTGTTGTCGGGTTAACAGTCTGGGGAATTGAAAGACAGGTTAAGCAAGCACTCACGCACACTGCGTCGCCGCGCGCTTGTCCTAGTAACCTCCTTTTCGTTCCTGTTTCCACTCGTCTGGCTGTTCTTCAGTGGGCTCACTCTGCCAAGTTAGCTGGTCATCCCGGTGTTCGAGGCACTCTTGCGTCTATTCGCCAGCGCTTTTGGTGGCCGACTCAGGAGCGTGACACGCGCCGTTTCGTGGCTGCTTGTTCGGACTGCGCGCAGACTAAGTCGGGTAACTCTCCTCCTGCCGGTCGTCTCAGACCGCTCCCCATTCCTTCTCGACCATGGTCTCACATTGCCTTAGACTTCATTACCGGTCTGCCTTTGTCTGCGGGGAAGACTGTGATTCTGACGGTTGTCGATAGGTTCTCTAAGGCGGCACATTTCATTCCCCTCGCTAAACTTCCTTCCGCTAAGGAGACGGCACAAATCATTATTGAGAATGTATTCAGAATTCATGGCCTCCCGTTAGACGCCGTTTCAGACAGAGGCCCGCAATTCACGTCACAGTTTTGGAGGGAGTTCTGTCGTTTGATTGGTGCGTCCGTCAGTCTCTCTTCCGGGTTTCATCCCCAGTCTAACGGTCAAGCAGAGAGGGCCAATCAGACGATTGGTCGCATACTACGCAGCCTTTCTTTCAGAAACCCTGCGTCTTGGGCAGAACAGCTCCCCTGGGCAGAATACGCTCACAATTCGCTTCCTTCGTCTGCTACCGGGTTATCTCCGTTTCAGAGTAGTCTGGGTTACCAGCCTCCTCTGTTCTCATCCCAGCTTGCCGAGTCCAGCGTTCCCTCCGCTCAAGCGTTTGTCCAACGTTGTGAGCGCACCTGGAGGAGAGGTGAGGTCTGCACTTTGCCGTTACAGGGCACAGACGGTGAGCCGCCAATAAACGCAGGATTAAGAGTCCAAGGTATTGTTGCGGCCAGAGAGTGTGGCTTTCCACTCGCAACCTTCCTCTTACGACAGCTTCTCGTAAGTTGACTCCGCGGTTCATTGGTCCGTTCCGTGTCTCCCAGGTCGTCAATCCTGTCGCTGTGCGACTGCTTCTTCCGCGACATCTTCGTCGCGTCCATCCTGTCTTCCATGTCTCCTGTGTTAAGCCCTTTCTTCGCACCCCCGTTCGTCTTCCCTCCCCCCTCCCGTCCTTGTCGAGCGCACCTATTTACAAGGTACATAAGATTATGGACATGCGTTCTCGGGGACGGGGTCACCAATACCTAGTGGATTGGGAGGGTTACGGTCCTGAGGAGAGGAGTTGGGTTCCGTCTCGGGACGTGCTGGACCGTTCGCTCATCGATGATTTCCTCCGTTGCCGCCAGGATTCCTCCTCGAGTGCGCCAGGAGGCGCTCGGTGAGTGGGGGGGTACTGTCATGTTTGTCATTTATTGTCATGTCTTGTCCCTGTGCTCCCCATGCTATTCGTTTCCCTCTGCTGGTCTTGTTTGGTTCTATCCCTCTCTCTCCCCCTCCCTCTCTCACTCTCTCGCTCTCTCTTCTCTCTGTCGTTCCGTTCCTGCTCCCAGCTGTTCCTATTCCCCTAATCATCATTTAGTCTTCCCACACCTGTTCCCGATCCTTTCCCCTGATTAGAGTCCCTATTTATTCCTTTGTGATCCGTTCCTGTTCCGTCGGTTCCTTGTATTGTATTCACCATGCCGTGATTGCGTTTCGCCCTGTCCTGTCGTGTTTTTGCCGTGATTGTGTATCACCCTGTCCTGTCGTGTTTTGTGCCTTCATCAGATGCTGCGTGTGAGCAGGTGTCTCAGTCGACTACGGCCTGCGCCTACCGAAGCGACCTGCAGTCTGTGGCCGCTTCTCCAGTTGTTTCCCCTCTACAAGTCTAGAGGAATTCTGTTATTCCGTTTTGGACA
>NW_025751081.1:0-16564 GCF_021184085.1 Oncorhynchus gorbuscha
AAGTCATGATAGCTAGACAGCCAGTAAGATAACGCTAGCTAGCTAGCCAGTAAGATAATAACGTTAGCTAGCCAGCCAGTAAGATAATCTAACGTTAGCTAGCCAGCCAGTAAAAAATAATCTAACCAGTAAGATAACGTTAGCTAGCCAGCCATTAAGATAACCTAACGTTAGCTAGCGAGCCAGTAAAATAACATCAGCTAGCGAGCCAGTAAGATAACGTTAGCTAGCGAGCCATTAAGATAACCTAACGTTAGCTAGCGAACAATATGCTTATAAAATATATATAAAATCCTGGCTGACGGGAAGGTTCCTGCCGTTTTCCGTGGCTTAAACCAATTAAGCTAGTATTTTAACAAATTGTATTCGTATTTACAGATTGAATAAATGTTGGTTTATTAAGGCACGCTGAAAGTTGACATGTTCAGAAGGCATTTCCATGACAGCAACGACATCAAGGCGTTTAAATGCCTCTCCTGCGAGAAGTAGTGACATACGCCTAGCTTTCTGAAACCAGTCATGCATTATACTGTTTAAATATTTATATCAAGATCACATTGAAAATAATAGTTTTAAGCATTCATGTGTCATACTCTGGGGTTTATTGTACTTTTTAAATACTGTTAAAACTTGTTTTTACCCCCAAAATAAAATATAATATCATCAAATTAATAGCCCATATGATACGTTACATATTATTATTGTTGTTATTATTATTATTATTATTCAGTCAGTTGATCTTTGACCTCTGACCTTTCATGCACAGGTGCATCGTGGGATCAAAGGCATTGTCTGGGACATGCAGGGCGGGGCATAGCCAACGCCACCATCAAGTGGAAGGATGACCACACTGACATCAGAACAGGTAGAATACATTTATTTTATTGATTTATAACACCTTTATTTAACCCTTTATTTAACCAAGGTGAGGCTAGTTGAGAACACCTTTATTTAACCAGGTAGGCTAGTTGAGAACACCTTTATTTAACCAGGTAGGCCCAGTTGAGAACACCTTTATTTAACCAGGTAGGCTAGTTGAGAACACCTTTATTTAACCAGGTAGGCTAGTTGAGAACACCTTTATTTAACCAGGTAGGCTAGTTGAGAACACCTTTATTTAACCAGGTAGGCTAGTTGAGAACACCTTTATTTAACCAGGTAGGCTAGTTGAGAACACCTTTATTTAACCAGGTAGGCTAGTTGAGAACACCTTTATTTAACCAGGTAGGCTAGTTGAGAACACCTTTATTTAACCAGCTAGGCAAGTTGAGAACACCTTTATTTAACCAGGTAGGCTAGTTGAGAACACCTTTATTTAACCAGGTAGGCCCAGTTGAGAACACCTTTATTTAACCAGGTAGGCTAGTTGAGAACACCTTTATTTAACCAGGTAGGCTAGTTGAGAACACCTTTATTTAACCAGGTAGGCTAGTTGAGAAACACCTTTATTTAACCAGGTAGGCTAGTTGAGAACACTATTTAACCAGGTAGGCTAGTTGAGAACAATCTTTATTTAACCAGGTAGGCTAGTTGAGAACACCTTTATTTAACCAGGTAGGCTAGTTGAGAACACCTTATTTAACCAGGTAGGCTAGTTGAGAACACCTTTATTTAACCAGCTAGGCAAGTTGAGAACAAGTTCACTTGGCTAAATTGCGACCCTAACCAAGATAAAGCAAAGCAGTTCGAGACAAACAACAACACAGAGTTACACATGAAGTAAAACAAAACATACAGTCAATAATACAGTAGAAGTCTATATACAATGTCAGCAAATGAGGGGAGAAGGGAGGTAAAGGCAAAAATGGCCATGGTGGTGAAGTAAATATAATATAGCAAGTAAAACACCAGAATGGTAGATTTGCAGTGGAAGAATGTGCAAAGAAGAAATAAAAATAATGGGGTGCAAAGGAGCAAAATAAATAAATAAATACAGTAGTGGGAGAGGTAGTTGTTTGGGCAAAATTATAGATGGGCTATGTACAGGTGCAGTAATCTGTGAGCTGCTCTGACAGCTGGTGCTTAAAGATTTTTGTAGTTCGTTCCAGTCATTGGCAGCAGAGAACTGGAAGGAAAGGAGGCCAAAGGAAGAATTGGTTTTGGGGGTGACCAGAGAGATATACATGCTGGAGGGAGTGCTACCGGTGGGTGCAGCTATGGTGACCAGCGAGCTGAGATAAGGCGGGGTGTGAAGTGAGGACCAGCCAACGAGAGCATGAAATACCTGCAGGTGGTGGCAGATATGGGGTTTAGACCAAACGGATGGCACTGTGATAGACTGCATCCAATTTGTTGAGTAGGGTGGGTTGGAGGTTATTTTGTAAAAATGATGATCAAAGCTCCAGGATCGTAGGAGATATAAGTTTGATGGTGCGTTGCTTGGCAGCATGAATGAAGGATGTTTTTTGTTGTGAAATAGGAAGCCAATTCTAGATATAACTTTTGGATTAGAGATGTTTGATAAGTCTGGAAGGAGAGTTACAGTCTAACCGGACACCGAGGTATTTGTAGTTGCCTGCACATATTCTAAGTCAGGAACCGTCCAGAGTAGTGATGTTAAGACGGTGAGCAGGTGCGGCAGCGATCGGTTGAAGAGCATGCATTTAGTTTTACTGTATTTAAGAGCAATTGAGGCAACGGAAGGAGAGTTGTAAGGGCATTGAAGCTCGTCTGGAGATTTGTTAACACAGTGTCAAAGAAGGGCCGGAAGTATACAGAATGGTTATTAGATCTGCGTAGAGGTGGATCAGAGAATCACCAGCAGCAAGAGCTTATCATTGATGTATACAGAGAAGAGAGTTGGTCAAGAATTTAACCCTGTGGCACCCCCATAGAGACTGTCAGAGGTCCAGACAGCAGACCCTCCGATTTGACACACTGGAACTCTATCAGAGAAGTAGTTGGTGAACCAGGCGAGGCAATCATTTGAGAAACCAAGGCTGTCGAGTCTGCCGATGAGGATGTGGTGATTGACAGAGTCGAAAGCCTTGGCCAGATCAATGAATACGGCTGCACAGTAATGTTTCTTTAAGATATTGTTTAGGACCTTGAGCGTGGCTGAGGTGCACCCATGACCAGCTCTGAAACCAGATTACATAGCGGAGAAGGTATGGTGGGATTCGAAATGGTCGGTAATATGTTTGTTGACTTGGCTTTCGAAGACCTTAGAAAGGCAGAGTAGGATAGATATAGGTCTGTAGCAGTTTGGGTCAAGAGTGTACCCCCCTTTGAAGAGGGGGATGACTGCAGCTGCAGCAATGCATGCTATTGTAGTATCTGTGTTCTCATTCTGTGTCCATACATACGATATAGAGATGTATTATAGTAGACTCTCTGTTCTCATTCTGTGTCCATACATACTATATAGAGATGTATTATAGTAGACTCTCTGTTCTCATTCTGTGTCCATACATACTATATAGAGATGTATTATAGTAGACTCTCTGTTCTCATTCTGTGTCCATACATACGATATAGAGATGTATTAGAGTAGACTCTCTGTTCTCATTCTGTGTCCATAGATCTGACATTACTCCACCAAACCCAGCTATCAGAGTCCAAAATGCCACTCCAGTATCTGACATGTCTTAGTGTGTATTACCACGTGTGTATCAACCAATGATCAACACAATAACACAATCAATGGCATAGTAGTACACAGGATATTGTTTTATCTTCATTCAATTCCATCAGTAGCATTCTATAGAAAACATCAGTAGCATTCTATAGAAAACATCAGTAGCATTCTATAGAAAACAGCAGTAGCATTCTATAGAAAACATCAGTAGCATTCTATAGGAAACATCAGTAGCATTCTATAGAAAACATCATTAGCACTCTATAGAAAAAAATCAGTAGCATTCTATAGAAAACATCAGTAGCATTCTATAGAAAACAGCAGTAGCATTCTATAGAAAACATCATTAGCATTCTATAGAAAACATCAGTAGCATTCTATAGAAACCTCATTAGCATTCTATGGAAAACATCAGTAGCATTCTATAGAAAACATCAGTAGCATTCTATAGAAAACAGCAGTAGCATTCTGTAGAACATCAGTAAAGCATTCTATAGAAAACAGCATTAGCATTCTATAGAAAACATCATTAGCATTCTATAGAAAACATAATTAGCATTCTATAGGTAACATCAGCAGCATTCTATAGAAAACATCAGTGGCACATATATAGAAAACATCAGTAGTATTCTATAGAAAACATCAGTAGCATTATATAGAAAACATCAGTAGCATTCTATAGAAAAATATCAGTAGCATTCTATAGAAAAAAATAGCATTGTGCATTCTATAGAAAACATCATTAGCATTCTATAGAAAACATAATTAGCATTCTATAGAAAACATCAGTAGCATTCTATAGGAAACATCAGTAGCATTCTATAGAAAACATCATTAGCACTCTATAGAAAAAAATCAGTAGCATTCTATAGAAAACATCAGTAGCATTCTATAGAAACCTCATTAGCATTCTATGGAAAACATCAGTAGCATTCTATAGAAAACATCAGTAGCATTCTATAGAAAACAGCAGTAGCATTCTATAGAAAACATCAGTCGCATTCTATAGAAAACATCAGTGGCATTCTATAGAAAACATCAGTAGCATCTCTATAGAAAAACATCATTAGCATTCTATAGAAAACATCATTAGCATTCTATAGAAAACATCAGTAGCATTCTATAGAAAAGAGCAGTAGCATTCTATAGAAAACATCAGTAGCATTCTATAGAAAACATCAGTAGCATTCTGTAGAAAACATCATTAGCAGATGATGTATTATGGACAACAGTATATATATTCATTTTGACAGGAAATGCTTGACATAAGTAAATCCGCAGCAGGAAATAGCTACCATTTTATAGAAAGTCCTGAATATATTACTATTCAGTAGATACTGCCTGTAAGGCATGATGACACAAGTACCTGGTCCCTGTTTGCCTTGTGTTTTAGAAGTCATATGTGTGGGGGTAAGTTTACATTGTGCAGTTAAAGCAAGGGGCAGAAGTGTTGCTTCAGGGATTAATGAAAGTCCCATGTCTTCCTTTCAGCTCAATTCTCTTCCTTAATTCTACAAACACACGCACACACGCGTTTCTAGCTCCAACAGTGCAGTAATATCTAACTAAATGCTTGTGTTCCTAGCTCCAGCAGTGATATCTAACTAAATGCTTGTGTTCCTAGCTCCAACAGTGCAGTAATATCTAACTAAATGCTGGTGTTTCTAGCTCCAACAGTACAGTAATATCTAACTAAATGCTTGTGTTCCTAAGCTCAACAGTGCAGTAATATCTGACTAAATGCTTGTGTTCCTAAAACAACAGTGCAGTAATATCTAACTATTGTGATGTTTCAACTCCATGGTACAGTAATAACTAAATGCGGTGTTCTAGCTCAACAGTACAGTAATATCTAACTAAGTAACTTCGTTCCTAGCTCAACAGTGCAGTAATATCAACTAAATGCTTGTGACTACAGCTCCAGCATTGTCAACTAAGAGTAACGTGTTCTAGCTCCAGCAGTAGTATCTACTAAGTAGCGTGTTCCTGGCTCAACAGTGAGTATCTAACTAAATGCTTGTGTTCCTAAATCAACAGTGAGTATCCTAACTAAATGCTTGTGTTCCTAGCTCCAACAGTAGTATCTAACTAAATGCTTGTGTTCCTAGCTCCAACAGTGCATTGAAATGTCAACTAAATGTGTTCTGAAGCTCCAACAGTACAGTAATATCTAACTAAATGCTTGTGTTTTTTCTAGCTCCAACAGTAGTATCTAACTAAATGCTTGTGTTCCTAGCTCCAACAGTAGTAATCTAACTAAATGCTTGTGTTCCTAGCTCCAACAGTAGTATCTAACTAAATGCTTGTGTTCCTAGCTCCAACAGTGCAGTAATATCTAACTAAATGCTGGTGTTTCTAGCTCCAACAGTACAGTAATATCTAACTAAATGCTGGTGTTTCTAGCTCCAACAGTACAGTAGTATCTAACTAAATGCTTGTGTTCCTAGCTCCAACAGTACAGTAATATCTAACTAAATGCTTGTGTTCCTAGCTCCAACAGTAGTATCTAACTAAATGCTTGTGTTCCTAGTTCCAACAGTACAGTAATATCTAACTAAATGTTTGTGTTTCTAGCTCCAACAGTACAGTAGTATCTAACTAAATGCTTGTGTTCCTAGCTCCAACAGTGCAGTAGTATCTAACTAAATGCTTGTGTTCCTAGCTCCAACACTACAGTAATATCTAACTAAATGCTTGTGTTCCTAGTTCCAACAGTACAGTAATATCTAACTAAATGCTTGTGTTCCTAGCTCCAACAGTGCAGTAATATCTAACAATTCACAACAATACACACACATCTAAAAGTAAAATAATGTAATTAATAAATATAGAAATATTAGGACAAACAATGTAGGAGTGGCATTGACTAAAATACGATATATACATATGAAATGAGTAAAGCAATATAAACATTATTAAAGTGACCAGTGATTCCATGTCTATGTATATAGGCAGCAGCCTCTAAGGTGCAGGGTTGAGTAACCAGGTGGAGCCTGGCTAGTGATGGCTGTTTAACAGTCTGATGGCCTTGAGTTAGAATCTGTTTTTCAGTCTCTCGGTCCCAGCTTTGATGCACTTGTACTGACCTCGCCTTCTGGATGATAGTGAACAGGCAGTGGCTCGGGTGGTTGTTGTCCTTGATCATCTTTTGGCCTTCCTGTGACATCGGATGCTGTAGGTGTCCTGGAGGGCAAGCATTTTGCCCCGGTGATGTGTTGGGCACACCACACCACCCTCTGGAGAGCTGCGGTTGCAGGTGCAGTTGCCATACCAGGCGGTGATACAGTCCTACAGGATGCTCTCAGTGGTGCATCTGTAAAAGTTTGTGAGGGTCTTAGGTGCCAAGCCAAATGTCTTCAGCCTCCTGCGTTTGAAGAGGTGCTGTTGCACAACGATGTCTGTGGTTGGACCATTTCAGATTGTCAATGATGTGTACACCAAGGAACTTGAAGCTTTCCAACTTCTCCACTGCGGTCCCTCAATGTGGATAGGGCCATATGTCCCCTGTTATTGGGGAATGCTAACCTCCCCTGTTATTGTAATGGTGAGAGGTTAGCATGTCTTGGGGGTATGCTAACCTCCCTGTTATAATATATAATATATGAAATAATAATATATGCCATTTAGCAGACGCTTTTATCCAAAGCGACTTACAATCATGTGTGTGCATACATTCTATGTATGGGTGGTCCCGGAATCGAACCCACTACCCTGGCAAGCACCGCCATGCTCTACCAACTGAGCTACAGAAGGACCATTGTTATTGTAATGGTGAGAGGTTAGCATGTGTTGGGGGTATGCTAACCTCCCCTGTTATTGTAATGGTGAGAGGTTAGCATGTCTTGGAGGTATGCTAACCTCCCTGGGGTTATTGTAATGGTGAGAGGTTAGCATGTCTTGGGGGTATGCTAACCTCCTGTTATTGTAATGGTGAGAGGTTAGCATGTCTTGGAGGTATGCTAACCATCTGTTATTGTAATGGTGAGAGGTTAGCATGTCTTGGAGATATGCTAACCTCCCCTGTTATTGTAATGGCGAGAGGTTAACATGTCTTGGGGATATGCTAACCTCCTGTTATTGTAATGGTGAGAGGTTAGCATGTGTTGGGGGTATGCTAACCTCCCCTTATTGTAATGGTGAGAGGTTAGCATGTGTTGGGGGTATGCTAACCTCCCTCGTTGACATTTGTGCGTCTGTAACTTTCTCACTCATCGTTATTCACGATTCATTCAGGACTATATCTGTAGCTGTTGTCAGTGTTCATGGAACCAACTGTACCATCTGTAAGTCACGTTCCTTCAAGAGAATCCAGTTCCCTCTGCTGTGGTCCCAGAGAGGAGGGAGGAAACATGTCCAGCTGCTCCTCTTAAAATGGTCTTACTTTCACACACACACACACACACACACACACACACACACACACACACACACACACACACACACACACACACACACACACACACACACACACACACACACACACACACACACACACACACACACACTCACACTCACACTCACACTCACACTCACACTCACACACACTCTCACACACACACACACACACACACACACACACACACACACACACACACTCACACTCACACTCACACTCACACTCACACTCACACTCACACTCACACTCACACTCACACACTCACACATAACATTCACACACACACACACATAACATTCACACATAACACACACACACACACACACACACACACACACACACACACACACACACACACACACACACACACACACACACACACACACACACACACACATAGCATTCCACACACACACACACATAACATTCACACACACACACACATAACATTCACACACACACACACATAACATTCTCACACACACACACACACACACACACACACACACACACACACACACACACACACACACACACACACACACACACACACACACACACACACACACACACACACACACTCTCTCTCTCTATCTGTTAACAAGGAGGCTCTGCATGTGGGAAGAGGGGAACACCAAGTCCCGGCTGTGAACGACCTACTTATAGAAAAGGTACTTGCTATTCCCCAGTTAGTTAGAGAGTGTGAATCATCATCATGATGTCTTCACTGTGAACCCAGGATAGACAGATAGCAGATACACACACACACACACACACACACACACACACACAGGAGACTGGAGACTGGAGACTGGAGACTGGAGACTGGAGACTGGAGACTGGGGACTGGGGACTGGAGACTGGAGACTGGGGACTGGGGACTGGAGACTGGAGACTGGAGACTGGAGACTGGGGACTGGGGACTGGAGACTGGAGACTGGAGACTGGAGACTGGAGACTGGGGACTGGGGACTGGGGACTGGAGACTGAGACTGGAGACTGGAGACTGAGACTGGAGACTGGGGACTGGGACTGGGGACTGGGGACTGGGGACTGACTGGAGACTGAGACTGGGGACTGGGACTGGAGACTGGAGACTGGAGACTGGAGACTGGAGACTGGAGACTGGGGACTGGGGACTGGGACTGGAGACTGGAGACTGGAGACTGGAGACTGGAGACTGGGGACTGGGGACTGGAGACTGGAGACTGGAGACTGGAGACTGGAGACTGGGGACTGGGGACTGGAGACTGGAGACTGGAGACTGGAGACTGGGGACTGGGGACTGGAGACTGGAGACTGGAGACTGGAGACTGGAGACAGGAACTGGAGACTGGAGACTGGAGACTGGAGACTGGAGACTGGAGACTGGAGACTGGAGACTGGAGACTGAGACTGGAGACTGGAGACTGGGACTGGGGACTGGGGACTGGAGACTGGAGACTGGAGACTGGAGACTGGAGACTGGGGACTGGGGACTGGGGACTGGAGACTGGAGACTGGAGACTGGAGACAGGAAACTGGAGACAGGAGACTGGAGACTGGAAACTGGAGACTGGAGACTGGAGACTGGAGACTGGAGACTGGAGACTGGAGACAGGAACTGGAGACAGGAGACTGGAGACTGGAGACTGGAGACAGGAACTGGAGACAGGAGACTGGAGACTGGAGGAACTGGAGACAGGAACTGGAGACTGGAGACAGGAGACAGGAGACTGGAGACAGGAACTGGAGACAGGAACTGGAGACAGGAACTGGAGACTGGAGACTGGAGACTGGAGACTGGAGACTGGAGACTGGGGACTGGAGACTGGAGACTGGAGACTGGAGACTGGAGACTGGAGACTGGGGACTGGAGACTGGGGACTGGGGACTGGAGACTGGAGACTGGAGACTGGAGACTGGAGACTGGGGACTGGAGACTGGACTGGAGACTGGAGACTGGAGACTGGAGACTGGAGACTGGAGACTGGACTGAGACTGGAGACTGAGACTGGAGACAGGAACTGAGGAACTGGAGACAGGAGACTGGAGACTGGAGACTGGAGACAGGAACTGGAGACTGGAGACTGAGACTGAGACTGGAGACAGGAACTGAGACAGACTGGAGACAGGAGACTGGAGACAGGAACTGGAGACAGGAACTGAGACAGGAACTGGAGACTGGAGACTGAGACTGAGACTGGGACTGGAGACTGAGACTGGAGACTGGGGAGGGGACTGGAGACTGGAGACTGGAGACTGGAGACTGGAGACTGGAGACTGGGACTGGAGACTGGAGACTGGGAGACTGGAGACTGGAGACTGGAGACTGGAGACTGGAGACTGGGGACTGGGACTGGAGACTGGGACTGGAGACTGGGGACTGGAGACTGGAGACTGGAGACTGGGGACTGGGGACTGGGGACTGGGACTGGAGACTGAGACTGAGACTGGAGACTGGAGACTGGGGACTGGGACTGGGGACTGGAGACTGGGGACTGGAGACTGGAGACTGGAGACTGGAGACTGGGGACTGGGGACTGGGGACTGGGGACTGGAGACTGGAGACTGGAGACTGGAGACTGGAGACTGGGGACTGGGGACTGGAGACTGGAGACTGGAGACTGGGGACTGGGGACTGGGGACTGGGGACTGGAGACTGGACTGGAGACTGGAGACTGGAGACTGGAGACTGGGGACTGGGAGACTGGGGACTGGAGACTGGAGACTGGAGACTGGAGACTGGAGACAGGGGACTGGAGACTGGAGACTGGAGACAGGAGACTGGAGACTGGAGACTGGAGACTGGAGACTGGGGACTGGGGACTGGGACTGGGGACTGGGGACTGGAGACTGGAGACTGGAGACTGGAGACTGGAGACTGGGGACTGGGGACTGGGGGACTGGGGACTGGAGACTGGGACTGGGGGAGACTGGAGACTGGAGGGGACTGGGGACTGGAGACTGGAGACTGGGGACTGGGGACTGGGGACTGGAGACTGGAGACTGGAGACTGGAGACTGGAACTGGAGACTGGGGACTGGAGACTGGAGACTGGGGACTGGGGACTGGGGACTGGAGACTGGAGACTGGAGACTGGGGACTGGAGACTGGAGACTGGAGACTGGGGACTGGGGACTGGAGACTGGAGACAGGAGACTGGAGACTGGAGACTGGGGACTGGGGACTGGAGACTGGAGACTGGGGAGACTGGAGACTGGAGACTGGAGACTGGAGACTGGAGACTGGAGACTGGAGACTGGAGACTGGGGACACTGGAGACTGGGGACTGGAGACTGGAGACTGGAGACTGGAGACTGGAGACTGGAGACAGGGGACTGGGACTGGGGACTGGAGACTGGAGACTGGAGACTGGGGAGACTGGAGACTGGAGACTGGAGACTGGAGACTGGAGACTGGAGACTGGAGACTGGAGACTGGGGACTGGAGACTGGAGACTGGGGACTGGAGACTGGAGACTGGAGACTGGAGACTGGAGACTGGAGACTGGGGACTGGAGACTGGAGACTGGAGACTGGAGACTGGAGACTGGAGACTGGAGACTGGGGGAGACAAGAGACTGGAGACTGAGACTGGAGACTGAGACTGGGACTGGGGACTGGGGACTGGAGACTGGGGACTGGAGACTGGGACTGGAGACTGGAGACTGGAGACTGGGGACTGGGACTGGAGACTGGGGACTGGAGACTGGAGACTGGGGACTGGAGACTGGAGACTGGGGACTGGGGACTGGGGACTTGGAGACTGGAGAGACTGGAGACTGGAGACTGGGGACTGGGGACTGGGGACTGGGGACTCCTGGGGACTGGAGACTGGAGACTGGGGACTGGAGACTTGGAGACTGGGACTGACTGGAGACTGGGGACTGGGGTGGGACTGGAGACTTTGGGGACTGGGGACTGGGGACTGGGGACTGGAGACTGGAGACTGGAGACTGGAGACTGGAGACTGGGGACTGGAGACTTTGGAGACTGGAGACTCTGGAGACTGGAGACTCTTGGAGACTGGGGACCTTGGAGGAGACCTCTGTGTTCTGCCCTCCCTCCTTTCTGGAGACTATGTTCTGCCCTCCCTCCTTCCTCTGTGTTCTGGAGACTCCTCTTTCCTCTATGTTCTGCCCTCCCTCCTATTTTTTTGCCCTCCCTCTTTCCAGTTCAGGATGTCTCCGCCCTCTTCTTCCCTTTCTACCCTTCCTCTATGTTCTGCCCTCCCTCTTTCTCTATGTTCTGCCTCCCTCCTTCCTCTATGTTCTGCCCTCCCTCCTTCCTCTATGTTCTGCCCTCCCTCTTTCCTCTATGTTCTGCCCTCTATGTTCTGCCCTCCCTCCTTCCTCTATGTTCTGCCCTCCCTCCTTCCTCTGTGTTCTGCCCTCCCTCCTCTCTATGTTCTGCCCTCCTCCCTCCTCTGTGTTCTGCCCTCCCTCCTTTCTCTGTGTTCTGCCCTCCCTCCTTCCTCTATGTTCTCCCTCCTCCTTCCTCTATGTTCTGCCCTCCCTCCTTCCTCTATGTTCTGCCCTCCCTCCTTCCTCTGTGTTCTGCCCTCCCTCCTGCCTCTATGTTCTGCCCTCCCTCCTTCCTCTGTGTTCTGCCCTCCTCCTTCCTCTATGTTCTGCCCTCCCTCCTTCCTCTATGTTCTGCCCTCCCTCCTCCTCTGTGTTCTGCCCTCCCTCCTCCTCTGTGTTCTGCCCTCCCTCCTCCTCTGTGTTCTGCCCTCCCTCCTTCCTCTATGTTCTGCCCTCCTCCTTTCTCTGTGTTCTGCCCTCCCTCCTCCTCTGTGTTCTGCCCTCCCTCCTTCCTCTATGTTCTGCCCTCCCTCCTCCCTCTATGTTCTGCCCTCCTCCTTCCTCTATGTTCTGCCCTCCCTCCTTCCTCTGTTCTGCCCTCCCTCCTTCCTCTATGTTCTGCCCTCCCTCCTCCTCTGTGTTCTGCCCTCCCTCCTTCCTCTATGTTCTGCCCTCCATCCTTCCTCTGTGTTCTGCCCTCCCTCCTCCCTCTATGTTCTGCCCTTCCTCTGTGTTCTGCCCTCCTTCCTTCCTCTATGTTCTGCCCGCCCTCCTTCCTCTATGTTCTGCCCTCCCTCCTCCTCTGTGTTCTGCCCTCCCCTCCTCCTCTGTGTTCTGCCCTCCCTCCTCCTCTGTGTTCTGCCCTCCCTCCTCCTCTGTGTTCTGCCCTCCCTCCTCCTCTGTGTTCTGCCCTCCCTCCTCCCTCTGTGTTCTACCCTCCCTCCTTCCTCTATGTTCTGCCCTCCCTCCTTTCTCTGTGTTCTGCCCTCCCTCCTTCTCTATGTTCTGCCCTCCCTCCTTCCTCTATGTTCTGCCCTCCCTCCCTCCTCTGTGTTCTGCCCTCCCTCCCTCCTCTGTGTTCTGCCCTCCCTCCTTCCTCTATGTTCTGCCCTTCCTCTATGTTCTGCCCTCCCTCCTCCTCTATGTTCTGCCCTCCCCTCCTTCCTCTATGTTCTACCCTCCTCCCTCCTCTGTGTTCTGCCCTCCCTCCTTCCTCTATGTTCTGCCCTTCCTCTATGTTCTGCCCTCCCTCCTCCTCTGTGTTCTGCCCTCCCTCCCTCCCTCTGTGTTCTGCCCTCCCTCCTTCCTCTATGTTCTGCCCTCCCTCCTTTCTCTGTCAGTTCAGTCAGTGAATTCCTAGAGGATTGCTTTGTGGAGCTCTTTGCCTTTCGCTGTTGCCAAGTATCAAGATGTGCTGCTTTCTTCCAGGGCTATATTTGCATACAGGATAGTTAACTTGACTGGCTTAAAACAAGTTTTTTTTTTTGGTGATTCACAGTCCGTGGCCTATATGATGGAATGCAATGTGGATCAGAATGCTGACACGTGCTGTGAACTCTGAACTTTCTCACATTTCTTCTGATACGTAACCTACAATACATATGCAGCACCTCTCTCTCTCTCTCTCTCTCTGTCTCTGTCTCTCTCTCTCTCTCTCTCTCTGTCTCTCTCTCTCTCTCTCTCTTTCTCTCTCTCTCTCTCTGTCTCTCTCTCTCTCTCTCTCTCTCTCTCTCTCTCTCTCTCTCTCTCTCTCTCTCTCTCTCTCTCTCTCTCTCTCTCTCTCTCTCTCTCTCTCTCTCTCTCTCTCTCTCTCTCTCTCTCTCTCTCTCTCTCTCTCTCTCTCTCTCTCTGTGTCTCTCTCTGTCTCTCTCTCTCTCTCTCTCTCTGTCTCTCTCTGTCTCTCTCTCTCTCTCTCTCTCTCTGTCTCTCTCTCTCTCTCTCTCTCTGTCTGTTGTGTAATCTGAGGGAAATATGTCTCTCTAATATGGTCATACATTGGGCAGGAGGTTAGGAAGTGCAGCTCAGTTTCCACCTCATTTTGTGGGCAGTGAGCACATAGCCTGTCTTCTCTTGAGAGCCATGTCTGCCCTACGGCGGCCTTTCTCAATAGCAAGGCTATGCTCACTGAGTCTGTACATAGTCAAAGCTTTCCTTAATTTTGGGTCAGTCACAGTGGTCAGGTATTCTGCCGCTGTGTACTCTCTGTGTAGGGCCAAATAGCATTCTAGTTTGCTCTGTTTTTTTGTTAATTCTTTCCAATGTGTCAAGTAATTATCTTTTTGTTTTCTCATGATTTGGTTGGGTCTAATTGTGCTGCTGTCCTGGGGCTCTGTAGGGTGTGTTTGTGTTTGTGAACAGAGCCCCAGGACCAGCTTGCTTAGGGGACTCGTCTTCAAGTTCAAATCAAATCACATTGTGTTAGTCACATGCGCCCGAATACAACAGGTGTAGACCTTACAGTGAAAATGCTATCAAGCCCCTAACCAACAAAAATATATATAAATAAATATATATAATAATAAATATATATAAAAAGTTTAAAAATATATATAATAATAATAATAAAATACAAATAAAGATTAAAAAAGTAACAGATAATTAAAACAACAGTAAAATAACAATATATATACAGGGTGTTGCGGTACAGGAATTCAATGTGGAGGCCCATATACAGGGGTACCGGTACAGAGTCAATGTAGACTATATACAGGGTATTACGGTACAGAGTCAATGTGGAGCTATATACAGGGTACGGTACAGAGTCAATGTGGAGGCTATATACAGGGGTACCGGTACAGAGTCAATGTGGAGTCTATATACAGGGGTACTGGTACAGAGTCAATGTGGAGACTATATACAGGGGGTACCGGTACAGAGTCAATGTGGAGACTATATACAGGGGTACCGGTACAGGGTCAATGTGGAGGCTATATACAGGGGTACCGGTACAGAGTCAATGTGGAGGCTATATACAGGGGTACCGGTACAGAGTCAATGTGGAGGCTATATACAGGGGGTACCGGTACAGAGTCAATGTGGAGACTATATACAGGGGGTACCGGTACAGAGTCAATGTGGAGGCTATATACAGGGGTACCGGTACAGAGTCAATGTGGAGGCTATATACAGGGGTACCGGTACAGAGTCAATGTGGAGGCTATATACAGGGGGTACCGGTACAGAGTCAATGTGGAGGCTATATACAGGGGGTACCGGTACAGAGTCAATGTGGAGGCTATATACAGGGGCTACCGGTACAGAGTCAATGTGGAGGCTATATACAGGGGTACCGGTACAGAGTCAATGTGGAGGCTATATACAGGGGTACCGGTACAGAGTCAATGTGGAGGCTATATACAGGAGGTACCGGTACAGAGTCAATGTGGAGGCTATATACAGGGGTACCGGTACAGAGTCAATGTGGAGGCTATATACAGGGGTACTGGTACAGAGTCAATGTGGAGGCTATATACAGGGGTACCGGTACAGAGTCAATGTGGAGGCTATATACAGGGGGTACCGGTACAGAGTCAATGTGGAGGCTATATACAGGGGTACCGGTACAGAGTCAATGTGGAGGCTATATACAGGGGGTACTGGTACAGAGTCAATGTGGAGGCTATATACAGGGGTACCGGTACAGAGTCAATGTGGAGGCTATATACAGGGGTACTGGTACAGAGTCAATGTGGAGGCTATATACAGGGGGTACTGGTACAGAGTCAATGTGGAGGCTATATACAGGGGTACTGGTACAGAGTCAATGTGGAGGCTATATACAGGGGGTACTGGTACAGAGTCAATGTGGAGGCTATATACAGGGGGTACTGGTACAGAGTCAATGTGGAGGCTATATACAGGGGTACCGGTACAGAGTCAATGTGGAGGCTATATACAGGGGTACCGGTACAGAGTCAATGTGGAGGCTATATACAGGGGTACCGGTACAGAGTCAATGTGGAGGCTATATACAGGGGTACCGGTACAGAGTCAATGTGGAGGCTATATACAGGGGTACCGGTACAGAGTCAATGTGGAGGCTATATACAGGGGTACCGGTACAGAGTCAATGTGGAGGCTATATACAGGGGTACCGGTACAGAGTCAATGTGGAGGCTATATACAGGGGGTACCGGTACAGAGTCAATGTGGAGGCTATATACAGGGGGTACCGGTACAGAGTCAATGTGGAGGCTATATACAGGGGGTACCGGTACAGAGTCAATGTGGAGGCTATATACAGGGGGTACCGGTACAGAGTCAATGTGGAGGCTATATACAGGGGTACCGGTACAGAGTCAATGTG
>NW_025751082.1:0-16564 GCF_021184085.1 Oncorhynchus gorbuscha
CACACACACATTACTGGTCACCGGTGTGTGTTTGAGCTGAACCAGAGTATGTGAGCAGAGTTCAGAGGTCGGTAATCCTGCTTTTCCCTCATGGAGCCGCCTCCGGTGCTCCACGCCCTTTCTAACCGCCACAGGAGAGCAGGCCAGCAGCAGAGGATACCTCTCCTCACAGGAGAGCAGGCCAGCAGCAGAGGATACCCTCTCTCATAGGAGAGCAGGCCAGCAGCAGAGGATACCCTCTCCTCACAGGAGAGCAGGCCAGCAGCAGAGGATACCCTCTCCTCACAGGAGAGCAGGCCAGCAGCAGAGGATACCCTCTCCTCACAGGAGAGCAGGCCCGCAGCAGAGGATACCCTCTCCTCAGAGGAGAGCAGGCCCGCAGCAGAGGATACCCTATCCTCACAGGAGAGCAGGCCCGCAGCAGAGGATACCCTCTCCTCAGAGGAGAGCAGGCCCGCAGCAGAGGATACCCTATCCTCACAGGAGAGCAGGCCAGCAGCAGAGAATACCCTCTCCTCAGAGGAGAGCAGGCCCGCAGCAGAGGATACCCTATCCTCACAGGAGAGCAGGCCAGCAGCAGAGGATACCCTATCCTTACAGGAGAGCAGGCCCGCAGCAGAGAATACCCTCTCCTCGCTCACAGAGCCATTGGAAATGCTAAACACCTTTCGGCCAACTCTTGCCAGGCTGGGCAGGGATGCTGAGATTTAAAAAAAAATGTCTGTAGGAAGGCCTAAAGGTTTTTATATAACCCAATCAAAACAGAGAGCTCCTTGAAGAGGTCATATGTCAGGCCATCCAGGACCTACCAGGCGGTGTCAGAGGAAGGCCCAGTACATCATCGGGGCCAAGCTTCCTGCCATCCAGGACCTCTATACCAGGCGGTGTCAGAGGAAAGCCCTAAAAATGGTCAAAGACTCCAGTCACCCAAGTCATAGACTGTTCTCTCTGCTACCGCACAGCAAGCGGTACCAGAGTCCCAAGTCTAGGTCCAAGAGGCTTCTAAACAGCTTCTACCCCCAAGGCATAAGACTCCTGAACATCTAGTCAAATGTCTACCCAGACTATTTGCATTGCCCCCCCCTCTCCCCCTCTTCACATCACTGCTACGCTCTGTTATTATCTATGCAGTCACTTTAACTCTACCTACATGTACATATTACCTCAATTAACATTGACTCTGTACCGGTACCCCTTATATAGCCTCCACATTGACTCTGTACCGGTACCCCTGTATATAGCCTCCACATTGACTCTGTACCGGTACCCCTGTATATAGCCTCCACATTGACTCTATACCGGTACCCCTTTATATAGCCTCCACATTGACTCTGTACCCGGTGCCCCCTGTATATAGTCTCCACATTGACTCTGTACCGGTACCCCCTGTATATAGCCTCCACATTGACTCTGTACCGGTGCCCCCTGTATATAGCCTCCACATTGACTCTGTACTGGTACCCCTGTATATAGCCTCCACATTGACTCTGTACCGGTACCCCCTGTATATAGCCTCCACATTGACTCTGTACCGGTACCCCCTGTATATATAGCCTCCACATTGACTCTATACCGGTACCCCCTTTATATAGCCTCCACATTGACTCTGTACCGGTACCCCCTGTATATAGTCTCCACATTGACTCTATACCGGTACCCCCTTTATATAGCCTCCACATTGACTCTGTACCAGTACCCCTGTATATAGCCTCCACATTGACTCTGTACCGGTACCCCTGTATATAGCCTCCACATTGACTCTGTACTGGTACCCCCCTGTATATAGTCTCCACACTGACTCTGTACCGTACCCCTGTATATAGCCTCCACATTGACTCTGTACCGGTACCCCTGTATATAGCCTCCACATTGACTCTGTACCGTACCCCTGTATATAGCCTCCACATTGACTCTGTACCCCCTGTATATAGCCTCCACATTGACTCTATATACAGGGTGTTACGGTACAGTCTCCACATTGACTCTGCACCCCCTGTATATAGCCTCCACATTGACTCTGTACCGGTACCCCTGTATATAGCCTCCACATTGACTCTGTACCCCCTGTATATAGCCTCCACATTGACTCTGTACCGGTACCCCTGTATATAGCCTCCACATTGACTCTGTACCCCTGTATATAGCCTCCACATTGACTCTATATACAGGGTGTTACGGTACAGTCTCCACATTGACTCTGCACCCCTGAATATAGCCTCCACATTGACTCTGCACCCCTGTATATAGCCTCCACATTGACTCTGCACCTCTGTATATAGTCTCTGTACCGTATACCCTGTATATAGCCTCTGTACCGTAATACCTGTATATAGTCTCTGTACCGTAATACCCTGTATATAGTCTCTGTACCGTAATACCCTGTATATAGCCTCTGTACCGTAATACCCTGTATATAGTCTCTGTACCGTAATACCCTGTATATAGTCTCTGTACCGTAATACCCTGTATATAGCCTCTGTACCGTAATACCCTGTATATAGCCTCTGTACCGCAATACCCTGTATATAGCCTCTGTACCGTAATACCCTGTATATAGCCTCTGTACCGTAATACCCTGTATATAGCCTCTGTACCGTAATACCCTGTATATAGCCTCTGTACCGTAATACCCTGTATATAGCCTCTGTACCGTAATACCCTGTATATAGTCTCTGTACCGTAATACCCTGTATATAGCCTCTGTACCGTAATACCCTGTATATAGTCTCTGTACCGTAATACCCTGTATATAGCCTCTGTACCGTAATACCCCTGTATATAGTCTCTGTACCGTAATACCCTGTATATAGTCTCTGTACCGTAATACCCTGTTTATAGTCTCTGTACCGTAATACCCTGTATATAGCCTCTGTACCAATACCCTGTATATAGTCTCTGTACCGTAATACCCTGTATATAGCCTCTAAAATTACCGTAATACCCTGTATATAGCCTCTGTACCGTAATACTTCCCTGTATATAGCCTCTGTACCGTAATACCCTGTATATAGCCTCTGTACCGTAATACCTGTATATAGCCTCTGTACCGTAATACCCTGTATATAGCCTCTGTACCGTAATACCCTGTATATAGTCTCTGTACCGTAATACCCTGTATATAGCCTCTGTACCGTAATACCCTGTATATAGTCTCTGTACCGTAATACCCTGTATATAGCCTCTGTACCGTAATACCTGTATATAGCCTCTGTACCGTAATACCCTGTATATAGCCTCTGTACCGTAATACCCTGTATATAGTCTCTGTTATTTCACTGCTGCTCTTTAATTACTTGTTACTTTTTATTTTATTTAACTAGGCAAGTCAGTTCAGATTCTTATTTACAATGACAGCATACCGAGGAACAGTGTGTTAACTGGTCTAGGAACAGTGGGTTAACTGGTCTAGGAACAGTGGGGTTAACTGGTCTAGGAACAGTGGGGTTAACTGGTCTAGGAACAGTGGGTTAACTGGTCTAGGAACAGTGGGTTAACTGGTCTAGGAACAGTGGGTTAACTGGTCTAGGAACAGTGGGTTAACTGGTCTAGGAACAGTGGGGTTAACTGGTCTAGGAACAGTGGGTTAACTGGTCTAGGAATAGTGTGTTAACTGGTCTAGGAACAGTGGGTTAACTGGTCTAGGAATAGTGTGTTAACTGGTCTAGGAACAGTGGGGTTAACTGGTCTAGGAACAGTGGGTTAACTGGTCTAGGAACAGTGGGTTAACTGGTCTAGGAACAGTGGGGTTAACTGCCTTGTTCAGGGGCAGAACGACAGATTTTTACCTTGTCAACTCTGAGATTCGATCTTGCAACCTTTCGGTTACTGGCCCAACGATGTAACCACTAGGCTGACCACTAGGCTGCCTGCCTCCTCTAACCACTAGGCCGCCTGCCTCCTCTAACCACTAGGCCGCCTGCCTCCTCTAACCACTAGGCCGCCTGCCTCCTCTAACCACCAGGCCGCCTGCCTCCTCTAACCACTAGCCGCCTGCCTCCTCTAACCACCAGCCGCCTGCCTCCCTAACCACTAGGCCGCCTGCCTCCTCAACCACCAGGCCGCCTGCCTCCTCTAACCACTAGGCCGCCTGCCTCCTCTAACCACTAGGCCGCCTGCCTCCTCTAACCACTAGGCCGCCTGCCTCCTCTAACCACTAGGCCGCCTGCCTCCTCTAACCACTAGGCCGCCTGCCTCCTCTAACCACTAGGCCGCCTGCCTCCTCTAACCACTAGGCCGCCTGCCTCCTCTAACCACTAGGCCGCCTGCCTCCTCTAACCACTAGGCCGCCTGCCTCCTCTAACCACCAGGCCGCCTGCCTCCTCTAACCACCAGGCCGCCTGCCTCCTCTAACCACTCCAGGCCGCCTGCCTCCTCTAACCACTAGGCCGCCTGCCTCCTGTAACCACTAGGGCTGCCTGCCGGACTCGTAAGGAAGCATTTCACCATAAAGAAGCATTTCACTGTAAGGTCTACACCAGTTGTATTCAGCGCATGTGACAAATAATTTGTATAGCCTCACACCTCTAATCTGACCTGAGATCAGTGTGTGTAGCCTGTGGGCAGGATAAAGCCCATCTCAGTGTGGTCGAGCCTCACACCACTAATCTGACCTGAGATTAGTGTGTAGCCTGTGGGCAGGATAAAGCCCATCTCAGTGTGAAAGAGTTCTCTCTTATCTACAGTAGCCCTCCTTCTCGCTCTCTTTCTCCCCCCTCCTTCCTCCCTCTCCCCCTCTCCTCTCTCCCCTCTCCTCCTCTCTCCCCTCTCCCTATCTCCCCCAGAGCTAGAGGTGTTTGTCAGACCAGGAGACATCCCATCTGCAGTGGAAGGTGTCAGAGCTAGAGGTGTTTGTCAGACCAGGAGACATCCCGAAAAGCCCGTATTCTCACTAAAATTCGAAATCAAAGAGCCAAAAGATCCATAGTATGGCCATCTTAAAACAATTCCATATGTTAGCTCAGTAACATGGCCAGACTGGACCATCTTAAAACAATTCCATATGTTAGTTTAGTAACCTGGCCAGATTGGGCCATCTTAAAACAATTCCATATGTTAGCTCAGTAACCTGGCCAGATTGGACGATATGTTAACAACTCCATATGTTAGCTCAGTAACATGGCCAGATTGGGCCATCTTAAAACAATTCCATATGTTATCTCAGTAACCTGGCCAGATTGGACCATCTTAAAACAATTCCATATGTTAGCTCAGTAACCTGGCCAGATTGGACCATCTTAAAACAATTCCATATGTTAGTTTAGTAACCTGCCCAGATTGGACGATATGTTAACAACTCCATATGTTAGCTCAGTAACATGGCCAGACTGGACCATCTTAAAACAATTCCATTTGTTAGCTCAGTAACCTGGCCAGATTGGAGCATCTTAAAACAATTCCATATGTTATCTCAGTAACCTGGCCAGATTGGACCATCTTAAAACAATTCCATATGTTAGCTCAGTAACCTGGCCAGATTGGACCATCTTAAAACAATTCCGTATGTTAGCTCAGTAACCTGGCCAGATTGGACCATCTTAAAACAATTCCATTTGTTAGTTTAGTAACCTGCCCAGATTGGACGATATGTTAACAACTCCATATGTTAGCTCAGTAACCTGGCCAGATTGGACCATCTTAAAACAATTCCATATGTTAGCTCAGTAACCTGGCCAGATTGGACAATATGTTAACAACTCCATATGTTAGCTCAGTAACATGGCCAGACTGGACCATCTTAAAACAATTTCATATGTTAGCTCAGTAACCTGGCCAGATTGGACCATCTTAAAACAATTCCATTTGTTAGTTTAGTAACCTGGCCAGATTGGACAATATGTTAACAACTCCATATGTTAGCTCAGTAACCTGGCCAGATTGGACCATCTTAAAACAATTCCATATGTTAGCTCAGTAACCTGGCCAGATTGGACCATCTTAAAACAATTCCATATGTTAGCTCAGTAACCTGGCCAGATTGGACCATCTTAAAACAATTCCATATGTTAGCTAAGTAACATGGCCAGATTGGACGATATGTTAACAATTCCATATGTTAGCTCAGTAACCTGGCCAGATTGGACCATCTTAAAACAATTCCATATGTTAGCTCATCAACCTGGCCAGATTGGACCATCTTAAAACAATTCCATTTGTTAGTTTAGTAACCTGCCCAGATTGGACGATATGTTAACAATTCCATATGTTAGCTCAGTAACCTGGCCAGATTGGACCATCTTAAAACAATTCCATATGTTAGCTCAGTAACATGGCCAGATTGGACCATCTTAAAACAATTCCATATGTTAGCTCAGTAACCTGGCCAGACTGGACCATCTTAAAACAATTCCATATGTTAGCTCAGTAACCTGGCCAGACTGGACCATCTTAAAACAATTCCATATGTTAGCTCAGTAACCTGGCCAGATTGTGATTTACAGAACTGAAGCTAATGGTACATTCTGCAATTGGCCTGCGAGGCTCCGTCAGCCGACAAGTCAACTGCAGCTGTGTTTTTGATCATGTGGCAGCAGCCAAGCCTCTCTCAATGTTTCAGAGTGAAGAGAAAGGTAGCCTAGCAGTTGTTGAGCGTTCGGCCGAAAGGTCGCTGGTTCGAATCCCAGAGACGACTTGGTTAAACATCTGTCAATGTGCCCTTGAGCAATGCACTTAACCCGAATCTCTCCTGTAAATCACATCTCCTAAATGACTCAAATTATTTCAGATGTCACGTAAACGAGATGATGAGGGAAACATTCTTCCCAAACAGAGAGTACACAGTGGCAGAATACCTGACCACTGTGACTGACCCTAAACAGAGAGTGGCAGAATACCTGACCACTGTGACTGACCCTAAACAGAGAGTACACAGTGGCAGAATACCTGACCACTGTGACTGACCCTAAACAGAGAGTACACAGTGGCAGAATACCTGACCACTGTGACTGACCCTAAACAGAGAGGACACAGTGGCAGAATACCTGACCACTGTGACTAACCCAAACTTAAGGAAAGCTTTGACTATGTACAGACTCAGTGAGCATAGCCTTGCTATTGAGAAAGGCCGCCGTAGGCAGACATGGCTCTAAAGAGAAGACAGGCTATGTGCTCACTGCCCACAAAATGAGGTGGAAACTGAGCTGCACTTCCTAACCTCCTGCCCAATGTATGACCATATTAGAGACACATATTTCCACGAGAAAAGGGCAACCAGTGAAAAACAAACACCATTGTAAATACATCCCATATTTATGTTGATTTATTTTCCCTTTTGTACTTTAACTATTTGCACATCATTACAACACCTTATGTAGATATATACTGCATATAGACATAATATCACATCTGAAATGTCTTTATGGAACTGAGTGTAATGTTTAATGTTCATTTCATTTTTGTTTATAGTCTAGTTCACTTGCTTTGGCGATGTTAACATACGTTTCCCAATACAGCCCTTGAATTGAATTGAATTGAATTGAGAGAAAGAGAGAGAGGGCTGAATAGGGGATTGTTATTCTATTGTGTCTGAATAGAGCAGGACAGGTACCCCTCTCTGACATTAGACAGGCCGTTGTGATGCAGATTAGACACAGGCTGGGGGAGGGGAGGGGAGAGGGGTACCTGTGATGTAGATCACTCTATAGACAGGCTGGGGGAGGGGGAGGGGGGTACCTGTGATGTAGATCACTCTATAGACAGGCTGGGGGAGGGGGAGGGGAGTACCTGTGATGTAGATCACTCTATAGACAGGCTGGGGGAGGGGGAGGGGGAGTACCTGTGATGTAGATCACTCTATAGACAGGCTGGGGGAGGGGAGAGGGGTACCTGTGATGTAGATCACTCTATAGACAGGCTGGGGAGGGGGAGAGGGGTACCTGTGATGTAGATCACCTATAGACAGGCTGGGGAGGGGAGGGGGAGAGGGGCACCTGTGATGTAGATCACTCTATAGACAGGCTGGGGAGGGGGAGAGGGGTACCTGTGATGTAGATCACTCTATAGACAGGCTGGGGAGGGGAGGAGGGGGAGAGGGTTACCTGTGATGTAGATCACTCTATAGACAGGCTGGGGGAGGGGAGGGGGTACCTGTGATGTAGATCACTCTATAGACAGGCTGGGGAGGGGAGGGGAGTACCTGTGATGTAGATCACTCTATAGACAGGCTGGGGGAGGGGGAGAGGGGTACCTGTGATGTAGATCACTCTATAGACAGGCTGGGGGAGGGGGAGAGGGGTACCTGTGATGTAGATCACTCTATAGACAGGCTGGGGGAGGGGAGGGGGAGAGGGGCACCTGTGATGTAGATCACTCTATAGACAGGCTGGGGGAGGGGGAGAGGGGTACCTGTGATGTAGATCACTCTATAGACAGGCTGGGGGAGGGGAGGGGAGGGGGAGAGGGTTACCTGTGATGTAGATCACTCTATAGACAGGCTGGGGGAGGGGGGGGGGGTACCTGTGATGTAGATCACTCTATAGACAGGCTGGGGGAGGAGGGGAGAGGGGCACTTGTGATGCAGATCACTCTATAGACAGGCTGGGGGAGGGGGTACCTGTGATGTAGATCACTCTATAGACAGGCTGGGGGAGGGGAGGGGAGAGGGGTACCTGTGATGTAGATCACCTATAGACAGGCTGGGGGAGGGGGAGGGAGGGGAGAGGGGTACCTGTGATGTAGATCACTCTATAGACAGGCTGGGGGAGAGGGGAGGGGGGTACCTGTGATGTAGATCACTCTATAGACAGGCTGGGGAGGGAGGGGGAGGGGGTACCTGTGATGTAGATCACTCTATAGACAGGCTGGGGGAGGGAGGGGGAGGGGGTACCTGTGATGTAGATCACTTATAGACAGGCTGGGGGAGGGGGAGAGGGGTACCTGTGATGTAGATCACTCTATAGACAGGCTGGGGAGAGGGAGGGGGTACCTGTGATGTAGATCACTCTATAGACAGGCTGGGGAGGGGAGGGGAGAGGGGTACCTGTGATGTAGATCACTCTATAGACAGGCTGGGGAGGGGGGGGAGGGGGAGAGGGGTACCTGTGATGTAGATCACTCTATAGACAGGCTGGGGGAGGGGAGAGGAGCACCTGTGATGTAGATCACCTATAGACAGGCTGGGGGAGGGGGGTACCTGTGATGTAGATCACTCTATAGACAGGCTGGGGAGGGGGAGGGGGGGAGAGGGGTACCTGTGATGTAGATCACTCTATAGACAGGCTGGGGGGGGGGGAGGGGGTACCTGTGATGTAGATCACTCTATAGACAGGCTGGGGGAGGGGAGGGGAGGGGGAGAGGGGTACCTGTGATGTAGATCACTCTATAGACAGGCTGGGGAGGAGGGGAGGGGGAGAGGGGTACCTGTGATGTAGATCACCTATAGACAGGCTGGGGGAGAGGGAGGGGGGTACCTGTGATGTAGATCACTCTATAGACAGGCTGGGGGAGGGGAGGGGGAGGGTGGTACCTGTGATGTAGATCACTCTATAGACAGGCTGGGGGAGGGAGGGGAGGGGGTACCTGTGATGTAGATCACTCTATAGACAGGCTGGGGAGGGGAGAGGGGTACCTGTGATGTAGATCACTCTATAGACAGGCTGGGGAGGGGAGCGGGGTACCTGTGATGTAGATCACTCTATAGACAGGCTGGGGAGGGAGGGGAGGGTGGTACCTGTGATGTAGATCACTCTATAGACAGGCTGGGGGAGGGGAGGGGAGGGGGTACCTGTGATGTAGATCACTCTATAGACAGGCTGGGGAGGGGAGAGGGGTACCTGTGATGTAGATCACTCTATAGACAGGCTGGGGAGGGGGGGGAGGGGGTACCTGTGATGTAGATCACTCTATAGACAGGCTGGGGAGGGGAGGGGGAGAGGGAGGGAGGGGGTACCTGTGATGTAGATCACTCAATAGACAGGCTGGGGAGGGGAGGGGAGAGGGGTACCTGTGATGTAGATCACTCTATAGACAGGCTGGGGGAGGGGAGGGGAGAGGAGGAGAGGGGTACCTGTGATGTAGATCACTCTATAGACAGGCTGGGGAGGGGAGGGGGTACCTGTGATGTAGATCACTCTATAGACAGGCTGGGGGAGGGGAGAGGGGTACCTGTGATGCAGATCACTCTATAGACAGGCTGGGGGAGGGGGTACCTGTGATGTAGATCACTCTATAGACAGGCTGGGGAGGGGAGAGGGGTACCTGTGATGTAGATCACTCTATAGACAGGCTGGGGGAGGGGGAGGGGGAGAGGGGTACCTGTGATGTAGATCACTCAATAGACAGGCTGGGGGAGGGGAGGTGGGTACCTGTGTAGATGATCAGACAAGGCAGAGAGACCAGGAGCTCCAGTCCCAGAATCCCTAGCAGCAGATAAACAGGAAGATGATCCACCTCTGGCAGACCAGCTGACATGACCACCAACACCGCCGTGTTCCCTACACACACACACACACACACACACACACACACACACACACACACACACACACACACACACACACACACACACACACACACACACACACACACACACACACACACACACACACACACACACACACACACACACACACACACACACACAAATTATTTAACTAGTCATTTAAGAACTGATTCTTATTGACAACGACGGCCTTCCCCCCCCGGGCAACGACGGCCTCCCCCCCGGCCAAACCCAGACAACGACGGCCTCCCCCCCGGCCAAAACCCAGACAACGACGGCCTTCCCCCCGGGCAACGACGGCCCCCCGGCCAAACCCAGACAACGACGGCCTTCCCCCGGCCAAACCCAGACAACGACGGCCTTCCCCGGACAACGACGCCCGGCCAAACCCGGACGACGACGGCCTTCCCCCGGCCAACGACGGCCTTCCCCCGGCCAAACCCGGGACGCACGACGGCCTTCCCCCCGCCAACGACGGCCTTCCCCCGGCCAAACCCGGACGACGACGGCCCCCCGGCCAAACCCAGACAACGACGTCCTTCCCCCGCCAACGACGGCCTTCCTCCGGCCAAACCCGGACGACGATGGGCCAATTGTGCTCTGCCCTATGGGACTCCTTACCACGGTCGGATGTGATACAGCCTGATTCGAACCGAGGACTGTAGTGATGCCTATTGCACTGAGATGCAGGTGTACCTGCAGAGTGGATGAGGAAGGGCAGGTGTTTCAGGGTGCGGTTGTCTCTGTAGAAACGCAGGTATCCTCTGCTCCTCACTCGGCTGTGGTGATGCTGAACACACACACCAAACAACAACACACACAGCCACACAAACACCTTCCCAATCACCACCACACTCTGCCCCCGAACATTACCCAACACACGGACACACTCCTCCCGGCCAACCTCCAACACACACACTATGGCAACACACACACTCAGAGACACATACACCACCTGGGGACACAGAGAGAACACCTGTCAGACAGAGACACCACCTGGGGACACAGAGAGAACACCTGTCAGACAGAGACACACACACCACCTGGGGACACAGAGAGAACACCTGTCAGACAGAGACACCACCTGGGGACACAGAGAGAACACCTGTCAGACAGAGACAGAGACACCACCTGGGGACACAGAGAGAACACCTGTCAGACAGAGACACACACACCACCTGGGGACACAGAGAGAACACCTGTCAGACAGAGACACCACCTGGGGACACAGAGAGAACACCTGTGTGTGTCTGTACACTACAACAGGGATGTGTGTGTGTCTGTACACTACAACAGGGATGTGTGTGTGTCTGTACACTACAACAGGGATGTGTGTGTGTCTTTACACTACAACAGGGATGTGTGTGTCTTTACACTACAACAGGGATGTGTGTGTCTTTACACTACAACAGGGATGTGTGTCTGTACACTACAACAGGGATGTGTGTGTCTGTACACTACAACAGGGATGTGTGTGTGTCTGTACACTACAACAGGGATGTGTGTGTGTCTTTACACTACAACAGGGATGTGTGTGTGTCTACACTACAACAGGGATGTGTGTGTCTTTACACTACAACAGGGATGTGTGTGTCTGTACACTACAACAGGGATGTGTGTGTGTCTTTACACTACAACAGGGATGTGTGTGTGTCTGTACACTACAACAGGGATGTGTGTCTGTACACTACAACAGGGATGTGTGTCTTTACACTACAACAGGGATGTGTGTCTGTACACTACAACAGGGATGTGTGTGTCTGTACACTACAACAGGGATGTGTGTGTCTGTACACTACAACAGGGATGTGTGTGTCTGTACACTACAACAGGGATGTGTGTGTCTGTACACTACAACAGGGATGTGTGTGTCTGTACACTACAACAGGGGTGTGTGTGTGTCTTTACACTACAACAGGGATGTGTGTCTGTACACTACAACAGGGATGTGTGTGTCTGTACACTACAACAGGGATGTGTGTGTCTGTACACTACAACAGGGGTGTGTGTGTCTGTACACTACAACAGGGGTGTGTGTGTGTGTGTGTGTGTGTGTGTACACTACACTACTACATACCTGCAGCAGCAACAGCAGGACAGCAGGACAGTGTGTGGGGAGAGTCGTGAATTCTCTCCTGATAGCAGACTGCAGGGCATCATGGGAGATCAGCGGTCCGTCCACTAAAGGGTCCTCCTCAACACTCTGAGACACATCTACTGATGAACTGACCTGCAACACACACACACACACACACACACACACACACACACACACACACACACACACACACACACACACACACACACACACACACACACACACACACACACACACACACACACACACACACACACACACACACACACACACACACACACATCAGCGTTGCATTGCACTTTATCATGGTTAAACTCAAGAATGGACTCTTGGATTTACACAAAATATATATTTACACTTTAAATTGTAAATCAAATCCAATGTTATTTGTCACATAAACAGGTGTAGTAGACCTCACAGTGAAATGCTGAATACAACAGGTGTAGTAGACCTCACAGTGAAATTATGAATACAACAGGTGTAGTAGACCTCACAGTGAAATGCTGAATACAACAGGTGCAGTAGACCTCACAGTGAAATGCTGAATACAACAGGTGTAGTAGACCTGACAGTGAAATGCTGAATACAACAGGTGTAGTAGACCTTACAGTGAAATGCTGAATACAACAGGTGTAGTAGACCTCACAGTGAAATGCTGAATACAACAGGTGTAGTAGACCTCACAGTGAAATGCTGAATACAACAGGTGTAGTAGACCTCACAGTGAAATGCTGAATACAACAGGTGTAGTAGACTCACAGTGAAATGCTGAATACAACAGGTGTAGTAGACTACAGTGAAATGCTGAATACAACAGGTGTAGTAGACCTCACAGTGAAATGCTGAATACAACAGTGTAGTAGACCTCACAGTGAAAATGCTGAATACAACAGGGTAGTAGACCTCACAGTGAAATGCTGAATACAACAGGTGTAGTAGACCTCACAGTGAAATGCTGAATACAACAGGTGTAGTAGACCTACAGTGAAATGCTGAATACAACAGGTGTAGTAGACCTCACAGTGAAATGCTGAATACAACAGGTGTAGTAGACTACAGTGAAATGCTGAATACAACAGGTGTAGTAGACCCACAGTGAAATGCTGAATACAACAGGTGTAGTAGACCTCACAGTGAAATGCTGAATACAACAGGGTAGTAGACCCTCACAGTGAAATGCTGAATACAACAGGTGTAGTAGACCTCACAGTGAAATGCTGAATACAACAGGTGAAGTAGACTCACAGTGAAATGCTGAATACAACAGGTGTAGTAGACCTCACAGTGAAATGCTGAATACAACAGGTGTAGTAGACCTCACAGTGAAATGCTGAATACAACAGGTGAAGTAGACCTCACAGTGAAATGCTGAATACAACAGGTGTAGTAGACCTCACAGTGAAATGCTGAATACAACAGGTGTAGTAGACCTCACAGTGAAATGCTGAATACAACAGGTGTAGTAGACCTCACAGTGAAATGCTGAATACAACAGGTGTAGTAGACCTACAGTGAAATGCTGAATACAACAGGTGTAGTAGACCTCACAGTGAAATGCTGAATACAACAGGTGTAGTAGACTCACAGTGAAATGCTGAATACAACAGGTGTAGTAGACCTCACAGTGAAATGCTGAATACAACAGGTGTAGTAGACTCACAGTGAAATGCTGAATACAACAGGTGTAGTAGACTCACAGTGAAATGCTGAATACAACAGGTGTAGTAGACCTCACAGTGAAATGCTGAATACAACAGGTGTAGTAGACCTCACAGTGAAATGCTGAATACAACAGGTGTAGTAGACCTCACAGTGAAATGCTGAATACAACAGGTGTAGTAGACTCACAGTGAAATGCTGAATACAGCAGGTGTAGTAGACCTTACAGTGAAATGCTGAATACAACAGGTGTAGTAGACCTCACAGTGAAATGCTGAATACAACAGGTGTAGTAGACCTCACAGTGAAATGCTGAATACAACAGGGTAGTAGACCCTCACAGTGAAAATGCTGAATACAACAGGTGTAGTAGACCTCACAGTGAAATGCTGAATACAACAGGTGTAGTAGACTCACAGTGAAATGCTGAATACAACAGGTGTAGTAGACCCTCACAGTGAAATGCTGAATACAACAGGTGTAGTAGACCTCACAGTGAAATGCTGAATACAACAGGTGTAGTAGACCTCACAGTGAAATGCTGAATACAACAGGTGTAGTAGACCTCACAGTGAAATGCTGAATACAACAGGTGAAGTAGAATTCACAGTGAAATGCTGAATACAACAGGTGTAGTAGACCTCACAGTGAAATGCTGAATACAACAGGTAGTAGACCTCACAGTGAAATGCTGAATACAACAGGTGAAGTAGACCTCACAGTGAAATGCTGAATACAACAGGTGTAGTAGACCTCACAGTGAAATGCTGAATACAACAGGTGTAGTAGACCTCACAGTGAAATGCTGAATACAACAGGTGTAGTAGACCTGACAGTGAAATGCTGAATACAACAGGTGTAGTAGACCTCACAGTGAAATGCTGAATACAACAGGTGTAGTAGACCTACAGTGAAATGCTGAATACAACAGGTGTAGTAGACCTCACAGTGAAATGCTGAATACAACAGGTGTAGTAGACTCACAGTGAAATGCTGAATACAACAGGTGTAGTAGACCTACAGTGAAATGCTGAATACAACAGGTGTAGTAGACCTCACAGTGAAATGCTGAATATAACAGGTGTAGTAGACCTCATGGCAGTGAAATGCTGAATACAACAGGTGTAGTAGACCTCAGCAGTGAAATGCTGGAATACAACAGGTGTAGTAGACCTCACAGTGAAATGCTGAATACAACAGGTGTAGTAGACCTCACAGTGAAATGCTGAATACAACAGGTGTAGTAGACCTCACAGTGAAAATGCTGAATACAACAGGTGTAGTAGACCTCACAGTGAAATGCTGAATACAACAGGTAGTAGACCTCACAGTGAAATGCTGAATACAACAGGTGGAAGACCTCACAGAAAATGCTGAATACAACAGGTGAGAGTAGACCTCACAGTGAAATGCTGAATACAACAGGTGTAGTAGACCTTTACAGTGAAAATGCCGAATACAACAGGTGTAGTAGACCTTACAGTGAAATGCTGAATACAACAGTAGTAGACCTCACAGTGAAATGCTGAATACAACAGGTAGTAGACCTCACAGTGAAATGCTGAATACAACAGGTGTAGTAGACCTCACAGTGAAATGCTGAATACAACAGGTGTAGTAGACCCACAGTGAAATGCTGAATATTAACAGGTGTAGTAGACCCACAGTGAAATGCCTGAATACAAACAGGTGTAGTAGACCCTCACAGTGAAATGCTGAATACAACAGGTGTAGTAGACTCACAGTGAAATGCTGAATACAACAGGTGTAGTAGACCTCACAGTGAAATGCTGAAATACAACAGGGTAGTAGACCTCAGTGAAAATGCTGAATACAACAGGTGTAGTAGACCTCACAGTGAAATGCTGAATACAACAGGTGTAGTAGACCTCACAGTGAAATGCTGAATACAACATAGGTAGTAGACCTCACAGTGAAATGCTGAATACAACAGGTGTAGTAGACCTCACAGTGAAATGCTGAATACAACAGGTGTAGTAGACCTCACAGTGAAATGCTGAATACAACAGGGTGTAGTAGACCTCACAGTGAAATGCTGAATACAACAGGTGTAGTAGACCTCACAGTGAAATGCTGAATACAACAGTAGTAGACCTTACAGTGAAATGCTGAATACAACAGGAGTAGTAGACCTCACAGTGAAATGCTGAATACAACAGGTGTAGTAGACCTCACAGTGAAATGCTGAATACAACAGGTGTAGTAGACCTTACAGTGAAATGCTGAATACAACAGGTGTAGTAGACCTTACAGTGAAATGCTGAATACAACAGGTGTAGTAGACCTTACAGTGAAATGCTGAATACAACAGGTGTAGTAGACCTCACAGTGAAATGCTGAATACAACAGGT